>NW_023994911.1:82500-187500 GCF_015586225.1 Lucilia sericata | reverse complement strand
AGACTATAGACTAGACTATAGACTAGACTATAGACTAGACTATAGACTAGACTATAGACTAGACTATAGACTAGACTATAGACTAGACTATAGACTAGACTATAGACTAGACTATAGACTAGACTATAGACTAGACTATAGACTAGACTATAGACTAGACTATAGACTAGACTATAGACTAGACTATAGACTAGACTATAGACTAGACTATAGACTAGACTATAGACTAGACTATAGACTAGACTATAGACTAGACTATAGACTAGACTATAGACTAGACTATAGACTAGACTATAGACTAGACTATAGACTAGACTATAGACTAGACTATAGACTAGACTATAGACTAGACTATAGACTAGACTATAGACTAGACTATAGACTAGACTATAGCTAGACTATAGACTAGACTATAGACTAGACTATAGACTAGACTATAGACTAGACTATAGACTAGACTATAGACTAGACTATAGACTAGACCTATAGACTATTAGACGAAATAGACTAAGACATACTATAGACGAGACTATAGACTAGACTATAGACCTAGACTATAGACGTAGACTTAGACTAGACTAGACTAGACATAGACTAGACTATAAGACTAGACTATAGACTAAGACCTATAGACTAGACTATAGACTAGAACTATAGACTAGACTATAGACTAGACTATAGACGAGACTTAGAGACTAGACTAGAAGACTAAGCTAATAGACTAGACTATAGACTAGCTAGACCAGACTATAGACTTAACTATAGACTTAGACTATAGACTAGACTAATAGACTCAGACTATAGACTAGACTATAGACTAGAACTATAGACTAGACTATAGACTAAGACTATAGACTAGACTATAGACTAGACTATAGACTAGACTATAGATAGACTATAAGACTAGACTATGACTAGACTATAGACTAGACTATAGACTAGACTATAGACTACTAGACTAGACTATACTAGACTATAGACTAGACTATAGACTAGACTATAGACTAGACTATAGGCTAGACACAGACAGAGGAAAGGATGAAATTACTCTAGCCGTTAAGAGAAACAATTTCCTTGATTATTTCTTCATATCCAACCTTGGTTGGACATTTCTCAGGGCTTCTAGCTGGATCTAATACTGTTCTTTATCCGCTTTATTTAGAAAAGATTGATTCTTGTCTATCAGAACAGGCGGTTCGATTCTCACCAGAGATTATTGCAATTGAGACAACAATAGGTCCTATAATGGCCTTGATGTATTACTTCATATCTTTTCTAACGTTCATTTTTCTTAAATATTTGACCACTTCTAATTTCCTGCATTAATAAGCATACTTTAAAAATGAAGTCCATTCAAGGTTCGCACCTTTTCTTTTTGACAAATGTAGCCGCCTAAAAGGCAAGCTTAAATATTGTAAACACTTTAAATCCAATTTGTAACGCTTAACAAAAATCTGTCAATATTTTCAAAATTCTAATTTAAAATTAATAATTTTCACAAATTTATACAATTTTCATAAATACACAAGGGGCAAAATAGATTGTAATTGCTTTTTTAATGGTTTTGTCCATAGGTAATTTTTGACAATAATTTATTATTTTAATTTATTTCAATTAAAACAATTAAAATAAATAAAAACTGATTGAATATGACAAACGAAAATTGAAATCCATACAGAATCTAGTAACGCCTACTATAATGTCAATAATGGAAACCGGATTTAATCTATATTTCATAATTTTGTTTTTAGGTTGTTGTTTACATTTTTTTCACCATCGATTTTATTTTAAAACTGTTTTATTTTTTTGCCTTAACTAAATAAACAATATATTTCGAAACAGGCTTTCAAACTGAAAGTACTGGTAAATCGATTATGGGAGTTGCTTTTCAAGGTCGTTTGACTATAAAAAAAACGGTTTTCCATTATATGTATGTATGTGGTTTAAATAAAAATATTGTAAATGAGTGTAACAGGATTGTTGTTAAAAAATACTGTAAAAATATTTTACAGTGTTGAAAAGTTTTTTCTGTTTTTATCCGCCAAATGTTTAATACGGAAGTTTTTTTGTTGTTGCATGTTTGTGTATATTTGTTGTTTTTGAAAGGTGAAAAATTTTAGTGACGAGTAGAATTTCAAGCCTGTATTTATTTATATTTTTTGCTTACTAACAAGATTTTATCCCCAGGAAAAAAACAAAAGAAGAAATAAGTGTTTTAATAAAACCAGTGGCGAGGAAGGTGTAGAGTTATTGGAAGGAATGATGAACAATTTTTACAAAATATATAATGTTTGTAAATTTTGGTTAATTTTTTTTTAGGATTATTTACTGGCTCTTAATATGGACTACACTATGGATACTGACTAGTCTATTAAATAGTTTATCGACTAAGCTATGGATTAGTACACGGATTTGTATATGGAGTACTCATTGGATATATGGACAAGGCTATGGACTAGTTTACAAAATGTTCTATGGACTAGTATATGCACAAACAGGTCTGTGAACTTTAGATTATACAATGGGCTACAGATAAGTCGGAGGACTAGACTACGGCGCATTCTACAGTCTAATCCGTGATCGAGTGTGTAGGCATATATGACCTTAATCATAAAAAGTTATATTTTAAAAACGATTTATAAATCAAAGTTTGGAAAGGAAAATAGTTAGTTAGTTAGTAGTTAGTTAGTTAGTTAGTTAGTTAGTTAGTTAGTTAGTTAGTTAGTTAGTTAGTTAGTTAGTTAGTTAGTATAGTTAGTTAGTTAGTTAGTTAGTTAGTTAGTTAGTTAGTTAGTTAGTTAGTTAGTTAGTAGTTAGTTAGTTAGTTGTTAGTTTGTTAGTTGTTAGTTAGTTAGTTAGTTAGTTGTTCGTAGTTAGTTAGTTAGTAGTTAGTTAGTTAGTTAGTTAGTTAGTTAGTAGTTAGTTAGTAGTTAGTTAGTTAGTAGTTAGTTAGTTAGTTAGTTAGTTAGTTAGTTAGTTAGTTAGTAGTTAGTTAGTTAGTAGTTAGTTAGTTAGTTAGTTAGTTAGTTAGTTAGTTAGTTAGTTTAGTTAGTTAGTTAGTAGTTAGTAGTTAGTTAGTTAGAGTTAGTTAGTTAGTTAGTTAGTTAGTTAGTTAGTTAGTTAGTGTTAGTTAGTTAGTTAGTTAGTTAGTTAGTAGTATTAGTTAGTAGTTGTTAGTTAGTTAGTAGTTAGTTAGTTAGTAGTTAGTTAGTTAGTTAGTTAGTTAGTTAGTTAGTTAGTTAGTTAGTTAGTTAGTTCGTTAGTTAGTTAGTTAGTTAGTTAGTTAGTTAGTTAGTTAGTAGTTAGTTAGTTAGTAGTTAGTTAGTTAGTTAGTTAGTAGTATTAGTAGTTAGTTAGTTAGTTAGTTAGTTAGTTAGTTAGTTAGTTAGTTAGTAGTTAGTTAGTTAGTTAGTTAGTTAGTTAGTTAGTTAGTTAGTTAGTTAGTTAGTTAGTAGGTAGTTAGTTAGTTAGTAGTTAGTTTCGTTCGTTCTCGTTCTTTCGTTTCGTTCGTTCGTTCGTTGTGTCGTTTCGTTCGTTTTTCGTTCGTTCGTTTCGTTCGTCGTTCTCGTTCGTTCGTTCGTTCGTTCGTTCGTTCGTTCGTTCGTCTTCGTTCGTTCGTTAGTTCGTCGTTCGTTCGTTCGTTGTTCGTTCGTTCGTTCGTTCGTTCGTTCTGTTCGTTCGTTCGTTCGTTCGTTCTTTTCGTTCTTCGTTCGTTTGTTCGTTCGTTCGTTCTTTCGTTCGTTCGTTGTTCGTTCGTTCGTTCGTTCGTTCGTTTTCTTCGTTCGTTTTCGTTGTTCGTTCGTTCTTCTTGTTCGTTTCGTTCGTCCTCATGTTAATTTCGCTTCGTTCGTTCGTTCGTCGTCCGTCAGTTTGTTAACACTGACGAAAGCACGTTATTTCTTAACTTCAAGGCCACACAGCAACGGTTGTTGCGCTCCCTGATCATGTCTGCTAAATTTCCCACAGTTTATTACGTTGACATGGGCCATACAACGCATGTATGCAGATGTCTTTTTTTCCAGGCTGGAGAAACAGTTTTATTTTAATTTCAAAAAACTCTACGAATATTAGAAGCGGCTTAATAAAAGCAACAAAGCCAACTGCTGCACACTTTCATTAATAAAATTTTAAAGAAAAGTTAAAAATCAATTTTAAAAAGTAAACATAAAAAACTAATTATAACAAAAAAAGTACCAAAAAAACTTAAAAGTTGAATGTACACAATTATTTATAGACCCACCTCGAAAAAGAAATACTAAAATGTTTATATATTTACTTAAAAAACCAAATAATTGTTTTATATTTATATATTAATAACAAATAACCTGTTACAACTATATCCACTACAAACATTTTAGAAACTCTACTTATATTAACATCTGCCTTAAATAGCCAAAAACTCTTAGCCATATAGCATTTATGTTGCCGCAACCCTATAATCACTTTTACTTTTCTTTTGTTCCATAATAATAATTTCCTTGTAAAACAACAATATAAAAAGTGTATTAACAACATTTATAGTATTTTCCTACTGACCATTTAAACAATAAACCAAAAAGAGAACTGTTACAATTTTTGTTAAATGCAGTCTAAAAACAATTGAAGTGTATGCTTTTGTTTTAAACCCAAAAATTATGGCTAATATTTGGTTTTTTGTCTGCGGCCTGTTGCTCTCTTTTGATCTTTTTTTTAAGATTTTTGGTATATAAAGCTTGAAGGTGAGTGCATTTCATAACGCCCACTTTCGAACAACGCCTTCATTAAGTTTGAATAATGTTTTTGTTTAAACGATTGGCTGATGAGAAATATTTAGTGTTTAATACTTTTTTGTTGGGTTAATCTTTTGAACCACTTTAATGTTATGTAAATCAATTTGGAAAGGAAAGCGTTAATTGCAATGGCGCCTGAAGCAGCGAATTATTCGTAATTTATAGTAGCAGGATAAGTTTTTCGTAGGTAATTTAAAATTCTGGATTATTTACCCTTTTCTAGTTTTTTCAGGTCTTTAGTGGCAGGAGAGCAATCTTTTCAACCTTAAGCGCTTCGATTGTCAGTCGAAAAATCAACCATTAAATTACGGCACACTTTTTAGACTCAGGTAGGTTAGTGGTCATAGTCAAGTAACTACTAACTAACTAACTACTAACTAACTAACTAACTACTAACTAACTAACTACTACTAACTAACTAACTAACTAACTAACTAACTAACTAACTAACTAACTAACTAACTACTAACTAACTAACTAACTAACTAACTAACTACTAACTAACTAACTAACTAACTAACTAACTAACTAACTAACTAACTAACTAACTAACTAACTACTAACTAACTAACTAACTAACTAACTACTAACTAACTAACTAACTAACTAACTAACTAACTAACTAACTAACTAACTACTAACTAACTAACTACTAACTAACTAACTAACTAACTAACTAACTAACTAACTAACTAACTAACTAACTAACTAACTAACTAACTAACTAACTAACTAACTAACTAACTAACTAACTAACTAACTAACTAACTAACTAACTAACTACTAACTAACTAACTAACTAACTAACTAACTAACTAACTAACTAACTAACTAACTAACTAACTAACTAACTAACTAACTAACTAACTAACTAACTAACTAACTAACTAACTAACTAACTAACTAACTAACTAACTAACTAACTAACTAACTAACTAACTAACTAACTAACTAACTAACTAACTAACTAACTAACTAACTAACTAACTAACTAACTAACTAACTAACTAACTAACTAACTAACTAACTAACTAACTAACTAACTAACTAACTAACTAACTAACTAACTAACTAACTAACTAACTAACTAACTAACTAACTAACTAACTAACTAACTAACTAACTAACTAACTAACTAACTAACTAACTAACTAACTAACTAACTAACTAACTAACTACTAACTAACTAACTAACTAACTAACTAACTAACTAACTAACTACTAACTAACTAACTAACTAACTAACTAACTAACTAACTAACTAACTAACTAACTAACTAACTAACTAACTAACTAACTAACTAACTACTAACTAACTAACTAACTAACTAACTAACTAACTAACTAACTAACTAACTAACTAACTAACTACTAACTAACTAACTAACTAACTAACTAACTAACTAACTAACTAACTAACTAACTAACTAACTAACTAACTAACTAACTAACTAACTAACTAACTAACTAACTAACTAACTAACTAACTAACTAACTAACTAACTAACTAACTAACTAACTAACTAACTACTAACTAACTAACTACTACTAACTAACTACTAACTAACTACTAACTAACTAACTAACTAACTAACTAACTAACTAACTAACTAACTAACTAACTAACTAACTAACTAACTAACTAACTAACTAACTAACTAACTAACTAACTAACTACTAACTAACTAACTACTAACTAACTAACTAACTAACTAACTAACTAACTAACTAACTAACTAACTACTAACTAACTAACTAACTAACTAACTAACTACTACTAACTAACTAACTACTAACTAACTAACTACTAACTAACTAACTAACTAACTAACTAACTAACTAACTAACTAACTAACTAACTAACTAACTAACTAACTAACTAACTAACTAACTAACTAACTAACTACTAACTAACTAACTAACTAACTAACTAACTAACTAACTAACTAACTACTAACTAACTAACTACTAACTAACTAACTAACTAACTACTAACTAACTAACTAACTAACTACTAACTAACTAACTAACTAACTAACTAACTACTAACTAACTAACTAACTAACTAACTAACTAACTAACTAACTAACTAACTAACTAACTACTAACTAACTAACTAACTAACTAACTACTAACTAACTAACTAACTAACTAACTAACTAACTAACTAACTAACTAACTAACTAACTAACTAACTAACTACTAACTAACTAACTAACTAACTAACTAACTAACTAACTAACTAACTAACTAACTAACTAACTAACTAACTAACTAACTACTACTAACTAACTACTAACTAACTAACTACTAACTACTACTAACTTAAGATTTAATCTAACCCACTGTGCATACATTTTGTATTCATTACAAAAATACTTATCAGATTTACACGTCACTTTCAAATCTTAAAATTGATCAAATTTATTATTAAAACATTTGTGTTAAATACATTGACATTTAATTTGTCATACAAAATATCATTTAAGTAAAAAACACACCCTTTAGTATAAAAAACCAAACACTTGTTAAAATTTATTGGAAAAACATCACCATCATCAGAAATACCAAACTAAAAATGATCTTCGTTTATGATGATGACATGATTGTTCATAATAAATCATTCAAACCAAATTAAAACACCAACAACTATATTATAGTATACGATATTTTTTAGATAGTTTTTTTTTCTTGAGGAGATGGATGACAAACAATATTATCGTTTTCTTTTTCATTATTTTTCATTGATTGACTCGTGCCAACAAACTGCAAAACAACAATCTGACCTTACACCTTGCGGTATCAACCGCAACAACATGAAAACAATTGCAACATCTTTTTAGCAACAATTGTTAAAAAAAAACAATGTTTGTCGTGCTCAAGACACATTGAAAAATTGTGTATATTGATGCTGGTGCCTTTTTCAATGTTTTATGAGTTTTTGAAATTTTATTCAAAGATATAAATCGTACTTTTTTCTGTAGTATTTTTAGGGTTTTATTGTTTTCATATTCATGAAATGATGTATCGATTTTTTGTGTTTGTTTTAAATAACAGTCGATTTATTTTTTACAATTTATATGCAAAAAATATGTAAACAATTTTTTCAATTACACTTCACTGGATTGCAAATCTGTGCTTTTGGTTTTCGATAAATTTATAAAAAAAAATTCCAAAAATTTCAAATTTGAATTTTCTATAATATTGGACCTAAAAGAGGACTTCTTAGTACTTTTTCGTTCTACAAAAGGTACTTTTTTGAATTTTTTATAATATTGAACCTAGAAACATGAAATTTAGCATGTAGGGCCCGGATTAGGTGAGAACCTATAAAAGGGGACTTTTTGGTACTTTTTCATTCTACAAAAAGTACTTTTTGAATTTTCTATAATATTAAGCCTAGAAACATGAAATTATGTATGTAGGGCCCGGATTAGGTGAGAACCTATAAAAGGGGATTTTTTGATACTTTTTCGTTCTACAAAAGGTACTTTTTGATTTTTTTATAATATTAAGCCTAGAAACATGAAATTAAGTATGTAGGACCCGGATTAGGTTAGAACCTAAAAAAGGGGACTTTTTGGTACTTTTTCGTTATACAAAAGGTACTTTTTGAATTTTCTATAATATTGAACCTATGCATATGGAATTAAGTATGTAGAACCCGGATTAGGTGAGAACCTATAAAAGGGGACTTTTTGGTACTTTTTCGTTCTACAAAAAGTACTTTTTGAATTTTCTATAATATTAAACCTAGGGACATGAAATTAAGTATGTAGGGTCCGGATTAGGTCAGAACCTATAAAGGGGGACTTTTTGGTACTTTTTCGTTCTACAAAAGGTACTTTTTGAATTTTTTATAATATTGAATCTATGGACATGAAATTAAGTATGTAGGGTCCGGATTAGGTCAGAACCTATAAAGGGGGACTTTTTGGTACTTTTTCGTTCTGCAAAAGGTACTTTTTGAATTTTCTATAATATTAAACCTAGGAACATGAAATTAAGTATGTAGGGTCCGGATTAGGTCAGAACCTATAAAGGGGGACTTTTTGGTACTTTTTCGTTATACAAAAGGTACTTTTTAAATTTTTTATAATATTGAATCTAGGGACATGAAATTAAGTATGTAGGGTCCGGATTAGGTCAGAACCTATAAAGGGGGACTTTTTGGTACTTTTCTGCAAAAGGTACTTTTTGAATTTTCTATAAGATTAAACCTAGGAACATGAAATTAAGTATGCAGATCCCGGATTAGGTCAGAAAAGGACTTTTTGGGACTTTTTTTAACAAATTTTTTTTAACAAAATTTTTGTTAAATTTCCCTTTTTGTAGGAAATTTTCGTTAAATTTTATTTTTATATATAAAAATTTTTAAATTTTTGAAAATTTTCAATTCTAAAAATTTTCTTAACTGAAAATTTGTTTTTTTTTGTTTTTCAGTGTTGTCAATATGCTTTAAACATTTTCGCTTTTTTTCTTTTCAACCAAATTTTAATACTATTTTTCATTTTGTAGGTGTGGTTGTTTGATTTGAAGAATAATTTACAAAAAAAAAATCGAAATACAAAACATAAAGGAATAGTTGGCAAAAAAGGGTTTAATTGTTTATTTAAAATATTATGATTTACATTGATTTATAAAAGGTTAATTTTGTTTATGTTATTGCGGCGGCTGTTATTGTTTGCAAATGTTAAAATTTAGAATTTTAAAGTTTTATGGTCATTAATATTTAAAAAGAAAAACACACCCTTTTAATTAAAAACAATATTTTTTTTTGGGTTAATTATAAATATTTTTAAATTAATGTCATAATTTTGCTTGTTAACAAGTTGTATAAAATATGATTGACTTATTAATTGAGAAAAAAATAATTAAATAAAAATTTGCATACATTTTTATAAAGTCCAGTATTATTAAGAATAAACTAAATTTTAAGAAAAATTTATCTCAAAAAACGTGCCACAGATTTAAAAAAAAGATCACATAAAATCCTTAACTAGAAAGGAACGTGTTATAGTTTTCAGAAAAAAATAAATATATTTGATTTTCTTATTTTGTTATTTATGACCAGAAAATACAAAATCACGATATTTAGCGTTTTAGTTTTATAAGGATGTCGTAAATAGAGATTAATTACACACCACAGGGTATGGTTCAAATGTAATAGAAATACAGAAACATACAGCGACAATACTTAATGGCACGATTTTTAAGGCCTCTCACCCAATCAAACAAAATTTGAAACTTAAACAAAAAAAAACAAATTTAAATGAATATGTATTGAAATATAAAACCCGAATTGAATTACTTTTTTTTTTCGTCGTTAGCTACAAACAAAAATGTTGATTTAAAAACTAATCATAAGAAACACATTAAATTGGCAAAAAGAGCAAAAATACACATTTTTATTGCATTCAACATGTTTTTGTTTTTAAAATGTGACCGTTTAAACTAGAGGAGTACGAACGAGTTCAGTTGGTATTCGCTTGGAAAAACATAAATTCTAGCTAAAGTTTGACAAAACTACAACAAAAAAAAAAAGAATAATTTTTGCACCCCAGTGGCCAAACAAACAGCTCATAATTACACGATAAATACATTTACCATGTATAACACCATTTCCTTAGAGAAAGGGTTTATTCTTAAAAAAAGAAATTAAAACTACGCTCGGCATTATATTTAGACTTTTTACAACCAACTAATGACAAATTCTATATTTAAAGAAAATTGTGAAAGATCTCGTTCAACTTTAGTTTTTAATTTCACAGGATACGAAAGTTTGATTCCTCAATCGGACGCGTTGGTTCCGAACTTGAATTCAGAATTTATCCATCACATCAGATGTTTCAGATACCATGTCATGAAAATTGAAAAAACCCAGTGGTTGACCATATTTTGACGCCATAACATCAAAAATTCCAATCTGTAAACTTAAAGATAAAGATCCTTTAGCAAAGTGTACTCTGGGCTCAAAATTTGTTGACACGTGTTATCAATATAAGTATTGATTACATATATAATGCAAAATATTTCGAAAGTTTTACTGCGAATTTCTTTTTTCGCCAGAAACTAAAAAAGATCATTATTGAGGATTAGAATTGTAGCTTATTTGGGAAATGGTGTTCTTAAAAGCATATTGCTTACAACTATGTCCACTTCATTTGTGTCTTACTTATACTAAAATAATTTCTATTACATTCACTAACACCATATCATGTGATTATCTATATATAAATGTTCATATGTAAAGTACTAAAATATATAAAGATCCCAACAAACTATAGACTAGATTATAGGCTAGACTAAAGACTAGACTATAGTCTAGACTAATGACTAGACTATAGACTAGACTAGACTATAAAATAGATTATAGACCAAACTATAGACTAGAGTATAGAGCGGACTATAGACCAGACTATAGAGTGGACTATAGACTAGACTGTAGACTGGACTGTAGACTAGACTATAGATTAGTATATACACCAGATTATAAACTAGACTATAGAATAGACTATACACTAGAATATAGACCAGATTATAGACTAGACTATAGACTAGACTATAGACTAGACTATAGACTAGACTATAGACTAGACTATAGACTAGACTATAGATAGACTATAGACTAGACTATAGACTAGACTATAGACTAGACTATAGACTAGACTATAGACTAGACTATAGACTAGACTATAGACTAGACTATAGACTAGACTATAGACTAGACTATAGACTAGACTATAGACTAGACTATAGACTAGACTATAGACTAGACTATAGACTAGACTATAGACTAGACTATAGACTAGACTATAGACTAGACTATAGACTAGACTATAGACTAGACTATAGACTAGACTATAGACTAGACTATAGACTAGACTATAGACTAGACTATAGACTAGACTATAGACTAGACTATAGACTAGACTATAGACTAGACTATAGACTAGACTATAGACTAGACTATAGACTAGACTATAGACTAGACTATAGACTAGACTATAGACTAGACTATAGACTAGACTAGACTAGACTATAGACTAGACTATAGACTAGACTATAGACTAGACTATAGACTAGACTATAGACTAGACTATAGACTAGACTATAGACTAGACTATAGACTAGACTATAGACTAGACTATAGACTAGACTATAGACTAGACTATAGACTAGACTATAGACTAGACTATAGACTAGACTATAGACTAGACTATAGACTAGACTATAGACTAGACTATAGACTAGACTATAGACTAGACTATAGACTAGACTATAGACTAGACTATAGACTAGACTATAGACTAGACTATAGACTAGACTATAGACTAGACTATAGACTAGACTATAGACTAGACTATAGACTAGACTATAGACTAGACTATAGACTAGACTATAGACTAGACTATAGACTAGACTATAGACTAGACTATAGACTAGACTATAGACTAGACTATAGACTAGACTATAGACTAGACTATAGACTAGACTATAGACTAGACTATAGACTAGACTATAGACTAGACTATAGACTAGACTATGACTAGACTATAGACTAGACTATAGACTAGACTATAGACTAGACTATAGACTAGACTATAGACTAGACCATAGACTAGACTATAGACTAGACTATAGACTAGACTATAGACTAGACTATGGACTAGACTATAGACTAGACTATAGACTAGACTATAGACTAGACTATAGACTAGACTATAGACTAGACTATAGACTAGATTATAGACTAGATTATAGACTAGACTATAGACTAGACTATAGACTAGATTATAGACTAGATTATAGACTAGACTATAGACTAGACTATAGACTAGACTATAGACTAGACTATAGACTAGACTATAGACTAGACTATAGACTAGACTATAGACTAGACTATAGACTAGACTATAGACTAGACTATAGACTAGACTATAGACTAGACTATAGACTAGACTATAGACTAGACTATAGACTAGACTATAGACTAGACTATAGACTAGACTATAGACTAGACTATAGACTAGACTATAGACTAGACTATAGACTAGACTATAGACTAGACTATAGACTAGACTATAGACTAGACTATAGACTAGACTATAGACTAGACTATAGACTAGACTATAGACTAGACTACAGACTAGACTATAGACTAGACTATAGACTAGACTATAGACTAGACTATAGACTAGACTATAGACTAGACTATAGACTAGACTATAGACTAGACTATAGACTAGACTATAGACTAGACTATAGACTAGACTATAGACTAGACTATAGACTAGACTATAGACTAGACTATAGACTAGACTATAGACTAGACTATAGACTAGACTATATACTAGACTAGACTAGACTATAGACTAGACTATAGACTAGACTATAGACTAGACTATAGACTAGACTATAGACTAGACTATAGACTAGACTATAGACTAGACTATAGACTAGGACTATAGACTAGACTATAGACCTAGACTATAGACTAGACTATAGACTAGACTATAGACTAGACTATAGACTAGACTATAGACTAGACTATAGACTAGACTATAGACTAGACTATAGACTAGACTATAGACTAGACTATAGACTAGACTATAGACTAGACTATAGTAGACTAGACTAATAGACTAGACTATAGACTAGACTATAGACTAGACTATAGACTAGACTATAGACTAGACTATAGACTAGACTATAGACTAGACTATAGACTAGACTATTAGACTAGACTATAGACTAGACTATAGACTAGACTATAGACTAGACTATAGACTAGACTATAGACTAGACTATAGACTAGACTATAGACTAGACTATAGACTAGACTTAGACTAGACTATAGACTAGACTATAGACTAGACTATAGACTAGACTATAGACTAGACTATAGACTAGACTATAGACTAGACTATAGACTAGACTATAGACTAGACTATAGACTAGACTATAGACTAGACTATAGACTAGACTATAGACTAGACTTTTCGCTATCAAAATCTTTTTTCTGAAATCTTTCCTAAATACTTTTTAATTTAAATATCAAACTATAATGTTTGCTGGGTTATAACTAGATAATGTATAGACTAGGCAAATAGTAGATATCAAAATATTCATTTATTTGTAATGCCACAATTTTTTTCCGATCATAAAACAACCTTAAATGGCTGATTTTTTGTTTTTGGTCTTGTATTTGCATACTTTTTTGTACAACTTACAAAAAGGCTTTTTATAACTGGACTAAAGTTTTGAAAAATATTCCAACTTAAGGCTTAACTATGTAGTTAGTCAATGGTTTAAATAACTTAAACACATAAATAACGCACACACACCAATAAACATACGTAAGTATGTATTGTAATGACCAGCAACGACCATCAAATGGCCTTCTCATTTATTTAGCCCTTTTCTGTTTCTTTAGTACTATTACATATTTTGCAAATATTTTTATCTGTAAGTTTAACGTTAAGTCAGTCAATCGGTTACCATAAATTTTCCATATGCTTGGTTCTGGTGGCACAATTTTTTAGTTTTGGTCTCATTTGCATTGTGGTCGATATTATGCAACTTTGGCAGCGGACAAAAATCCTAAAATATGCATAAAATTAATCATTTAACACTGTGTTATTTTGGTGGGATTATAAAACTGTCACGATTTGTTGCTATGCAGTTAATCCAAATCGGCTTGTTTAATATTTTTTTTGGTTTTGTCTTAATTCGTACGTATAACGAACGTTTTAAATCGTTTGAAGTTGTGGGTGTTAAAAGATAATAATTTGAATTTATTTTAAAGTTAGACTAGGAAAATTTATGCATTTGACTAAGATTGTTAGTAGTCATAATTACATAAAATGTGTAACACTTAGATATGGTGCAATAATAGTCACTTAAGTAGTGACGAATATGATGTTATCGTAATAACTTTTTGGAAGGACAAAACTACATCTTATAAAACCACTTGTTATATTCTACACAAATAAAAAAAGGATATTTTGTCGTCCTGTTGCTACTAAGTTATTCAGATCTAGCTTTACCCTGTGAGCTTCGCTAAGATAAAATAAATATAAATCCTCTTTTCAAGTTTTAATAATACAGAAAATTCAGAAAAGTACCAAAATGTTTAGGCTTAGGTTCATCAGGACACTGTATGTTTAATGTTATGTTTCTTGGTTCGATAGATATTTCAAAAAGTACCAAAAAGTTAATTAATTTTATCGCTTAAGGTAATATTACAAAAAACTCAAAAGGTAGCAGTTTGAAGTACCAAAAATTCCTTCCTACTGATTTCCATTCACTCCGGACGTTGAATGTTTAATTTTATATTTTTAGATTTTATAATAAAAAACTCAAAAAGTACCAGTTTATTAAAAAGGTACTAAAAAGTAATTTTTTATACCCACCATCAAAAAAGATGGGGTAACATCGAAATATTGTTCACAGACCCCATAAAGTATATATATTCTGGGACCCTCGTAAGATTCTAAGACGATCTAGCTATGTCCGTCCGTCTGTCTGTTGTTGGCACGATAGCGTCCACAAAAAAAGAAATATTGAGATGAAATTTTCCCAAAATATTTTTTATTGATCAGAAATGTTTGGTATTGAAAATGGGCAAAATCGGTCAACGATTTCACATAGCCCCCATACAAATGTACCCCCCAGAATATTGTGTAAAAAGCTTTAAACATTCACAAATTCGTTATTTATGAAGCAAATGGCACAAATGGCACGCATAAGTCAGTTTTTTGACCTCCGAAATAAAATTCTGAATTATGTCGTACATAGGACCACAATTGGCCCTACCCCCATATAAGGTCCCCCTTTGAAAATTACTATAATTCTGATTACTGGCTTAAACATACGAATATAGCGATGAAATTTGACACACATAGGTTTCGTGCAAGCCAATATCTCTCCACCAAACTATATGTGGATCGGTCCATAATTGACCCTACCCCCCATATAAGATCCCCTTCAGAAAATGACTTTAACGCTCATTATTGGCGTAAAAATACGAGTATAGCGATGAAATTTGACATAAGTAAATTTCATATGAGTAAAAATCTCTCCACTAAATTTCATGAGGATCGGTCCATAATTGACCCTACCCCCCATATAAGGTCCCCTCCATAAAATTACTTTAACGCTCATTACTGGCTTAAAAATATGAATATAGCGATGAAAATTTACAGAAGTAAGTTTTATATGAGCCAAAATCTCTCTACCAAATTTTATGTGGATCGGTTCATAATTGGCCCCCATATAAGGTCCTCTTTGGAAAATGACTATAATGCTGATTACTGGCTTAAACATACGAATATAGCGATGAAATTTGACGCTCGTAAGTTTCATGCAAGCCAATATCTCTCCACCAAACTATATGTGGATCGGTCCGTAATTGATCCTACCCCCCATATAAGGTCCCCTCCATAAAATTACTTTGACGCTCATTACTGGCATAAAAATACTAGCATAGCAATGAAATTTCACAGAAGTAAGTTTTATATGAGCCAAAAATTTTATGTGGATCGGTCCATAATTGCCCCTACCCGCCCATATAAGGTCCCCCTTCAGAAAACGACGTTATCGCTTATTATTGTAAAAATACGAGTATAGCGAAGAAATTTGACATAAATAAGTATCTTAGGAGCCTAAACCTTTCCAGCAAATTTTATGTGGATCGGTCCATAATTGACCCTACTCCCTATATAAGGTCCCCTCCATAAAATGACTTTAAGGCTCATTACTGGCTTAAAAAGAAGAGTATAGCGATGAAATTTCACAGAAGTAAGTTTTATACGAGCCAAAATCTCTCTACCAAATTTTATGTTGATCGTCCATAATTAACCCTACCCGCCCATATAAGGTCACCTTCTGAAAATGTCTTTACGCTCATTATTGGCGTAACAATACGAGTATAGCGAAGAAATTTGACACAAATAAGTATCTTAGGAGCCAAAACCTTTCCACCAAATTGTATGTGGATCGGCCTTAAATGACCCTATCCCGCATATAATGTCCCTTACTTTAACGCTCATTACTGGCCTGAAAAACGAGTAAGGCGATGAAATTCGATATAGTTTTGTATGAGCTAACATCTCTCTACAAAATTTTGTGGGGATCGGTCCATAATTGACCCTACCCTTCATTTAAGGCCCCATCAGAAAATCACTTACAATCACTGACATAAACTAATTTTAAGCTAAAATATCTCTATCTATGAAATTTGATATAAATAAGGAACTGAAATCTTCCTACCGTCTTTTATGAGAATTGGTCCATATGTGTATATATAACCCTACTCCCTATATAAATTAACATATTTAATTCGAAAGAGCACTGTCAATAGTTAAACCCCCATTAATGCACCTCTCTCAAATATTACAATGATGTTCTCATTAATATCGATACGTAATAATAAAATATTCAAAATATCAAAGTTTATTTATATGGCAGTGATTTGATGGTGGGTATATAAGATTCGGCATAGCCGAATATAACACTCTTACTTGTTATAGATTCTCATTTACTCAGGATCCTGCTTGTACAGGTACTAAAAAAACCCTTTTATAGATTCTCATTTACTCAGACCTCTGCATGTTTAATTTAAGGTTTAACCTTTCAAAAAACTCAAAATTTACCAGATAAATATCAAAAAAGTACCAAAATAGTAACTTTTTAGAGATTCTGATTCACTCAGGATCCTTATGGTACTAGTTTAATGCCGAAAGAGTACTAATAAATCCCCTTTTACCAATGCTCATTTACTCAAGCCTCTGCATGTTTAATTTCATGGTTTAAGGTTTAACCTTGCAAAAAACTCAAAATTTACCAGTTAAATAACGAAAAAGTACCAAAATAGTAACCTTTTAGAGATTTTTATTCACCCATGATCCTTATAGTACTAGTTTAATATCGAAAAAGTACTAAAAAGTGCCCTTTTATAGATTCTCATTTACTCAGGCTTCTGCATGTTTAATTTCATGGTTTAAAGTTTAACCTTTCAAAAAACTCAAAAATTACCATTTAAATAACGAAAAAGTACCAAAAAACACCGTTTTATATATTCTCATTCAACGAAAAAGTACTAAAAGATCCCCTTTTATAGATTCTCATTTACTCAGGCTTCTGCATGTTTAATTTCATGGTTTAAAGTTTAACCTTTCAAAAAAACTCAAAATTTACCAGTTAAATAACGAAAAAGTACGGAAATAGTTACTTTTTAGATATTTTCATTTACTCAGGGTCCTGCTTGTACCAGTCGAATAATGATAAAGTACTGAAAAGTTCCCTTTTATAGATTCTCATTTACTCATGCCTCCGCATATTAATTTCATTGTTTAAGGTTTAACATTGCAATGACCTCAAAAAGTACCATTTGATTAACGAAAAAGTACCCAAATTGTTACTTCTTAGACTTTCTCACTCTCTCCTGAGTGTTTATTTTCATGGTTTAAAGTTTTACATTTCAGAAAACTCAACGAAAGAGCAGCAGTTAAATAAGGAAAAGGTACCAAAATAGTCACTTTTTAGAGATTCTTATTCACACAGGATCCGGCTAGGCTAATTTTGTACTGCTAAATAAAATATTATAGAAAATCAAAAAGTACTTTTTGAAAAATGAAGAAGTACCAAAAAGTCGCCTTTTCAAGATTCTCAAAAATTCCTTCCTAAAGTTTTCCATTCACTCAGAACTCTGATTTAATTTTATGTTTCCAGGTTCAATATTATAAAAAATCCTAAAAAAGACCATTTAAAAAAGACCAAAAAATAGTCTTTGGTATCAGAGCTACAAGTAACACAACATTAGCTTAGTGGTACTAAATCTAGCAATTTTTCAAAAAGTTTTCATCTCCTTTTGGTACTTTTTTATCCATATTAAAGTAAAAAATTTTATTCCATAAAGTACTAATATCGTAGTGGATCTATCATCAAGTATTCATATATATAAGTCAATACGAAGGAAAATTATTTTTCTGAAAAAAGTACCAAAAATAGGTACAAGTTGTAGCGCTTTAACTCGTAGTGAGAATATATATATAAGTATAAGTCAATACGTAGGAAAATAATAGAAAAGTACCCAAATACCGTTTTTACCCGTTTACTCCCGAATTTGAAATTAAGTACTAGACACCCCACTCATTTTTTGAAATTTAGAAAATATCAGGTTAAAAAATGTACCCCTTTTTATACCCACCATCAAAAACACATCGAAATATTGGTCATAGACCCACAAAAGTATATATATTCTGGGTCCTTATTAAATTCTAAGATGATCTATCTGTCCGTCTGTCTGTCTGTTGAAAGCACGATAGAGTCCGAATGGAAAGAGCTAGAGGGTTGAAATTTCACATAAATATTTCTTATAGGTAAGGTTTGTTTGGTATTGAAAATGGGCAATATCGGTCCACGTTTTCGGATAGCACCCATACAAGTGGCCCCTCCAAAAGTAGCATTAACAGCCATAACTTGTTTAAAAATACGAATATAGCTATGAAATTCGACATAAGTAAGTTTCTTATGATCCAAAATTACTATGCAAAATTTTATGAGGATCGATCCATAATTGACCCTACCCCCCATATAAGGTCCCCTTCAGAAAATGACTTTAACACCCATTACTGGCTTAAAAATACTAGTATATAGATGAAATTCGACATAAGTATGTTTCATACTAGTAAAAAACTATCTAAAAAAATTTATGAGAATCGGTCCATGATTGACCCTACCCCCATATAAGGTCCCCTTCAGAAAATGACTGAAACGCTCATTAATGGTTTAAAAATACGAGTGTAGCGATGAAATTCGACACAAATAAATTTAATACGAACCAAATTCTGTCTACCAAATTTTATGAGGATCGACCCATAATTGACCCTACCCCCCTATATAAGGTCCCCTTCAGAAAATTACTTTAACGCTTATAACTGACCTAAATATACGAGTATATAGATGAAATTCGACATAAGTAAGTTTCATTCGCGTCAAACAAGGTTTGATGGTGGATATATAAGATTCGGCATAGCCGAATATAACACTCTTACTTGTTCAAATTACAAAAATTCCCTCTTAGTGGATCCATTTGCCGGCAGACAAACTTTTTAGCTTAAACTTCGTTAGTCCATTTAACGATGTCCGTCCATACGTTAATCAATCCGTTTTAATAAAAATTTAGTTATCAATTTTAAAAATAATTCGATTATCTATGGCCCAAGGATAAACCCTACACAGTGTCTCTTCAAAATTACTCTAGATCAATCATAATAATTATTTAAAAAAAAAAAAACAAAAATATTTACTTTCAATTTTCTTAATTTTTTTTTTTTTTCCTTAAACGAAAAAATTCCCACCAAAAATCACATACTTAAAAAATAATTTTCGTCTAATTTAATGCAAAAAATAATAAAATAAAATTATACTTAACAAAGCGACACAAATTTTTCGATAAAATTTAAAAGTAATTTTCTCAAGTGTATTAAAGCGGTTTGTATATGACTAAAATTAACAATGTTATTAGTTTGTTAACAAAAATAACTATTTCAAATACTTAAACATGAAATGTATTAAATTAATGTTTAAAAAAAATAAAGGCAAACTTTAAGTCATTTTAAAATAACAAAAAAACAAACCTTTCTAAATTAAAAAAAAAATACCAAAAATAAAACTAAAGCGCATTTAGATCGTTTACAAAGTATTATTTAATACAACAACATTCCCCACAATAATAAATATTCAAACTCTTAGTCATACTTGTATATGTGTATATTTTTGCAGTTGTATTTGGCATTGTACTGCAAAAAAAAAATATGCAATTTGGTAAAAAAAAAATTATGTTTTTATATTCTTTTAAGCCAAAAATGGCACCGTTGTTGACGAGACGTTCAAAACTGCACCAATTTGCAAAATACAAATATTACACCCAAAATAACAAAATGTTCATTTTGATGTAGTGTAGCCCAAAAAAAATGTACGTAGGACAACCTGTGTTGTAATACTTGTAATGGGTTTTGTTTTTTTTTTTGTTTTTTTTGTTTTCTTATGAAAATACCAACATGAATAACTAATAAAATTTTAGGGTTCAAAATAGTATTTTGCAACATGTAAATAGAATCAATTTATTGACAAGGGTTCATTAAAAGTTTGTTATTTGAGGCAGAGTTTCTTAAAGTGTTTAAATCAAACACACTTGACGTTAAACAATATACATGTATAATAAAGACTGTTACATGATTGCCTTCAACACTGCGAAATTCCCTTAACCATCACCTTCAAAGTTTGTCAAACACTGACATTGTAAGATCACATAAAGCCTTTACCCAAGACACATACACACATACGTTAAACAAAATCCCAAATTCTAAAATCAAAACAATAAACTTTCAACATCAAAATATATTTGTGGTAGTTATTCATAACAATAACAACAACCAAACAATATCAGCAAACTGCAACAGCAAACTACTTTGACAACAACAGCGCCATAACCATAAGTAAAAAAACACACTAAACGCCCAATGCTGTGTGTCATGGTTGTTGTCAGCCTGCAAAATGGGGCCAATAATCGTATGTATTTGTATTGAATTGATTTTTTTTTCATTCCATTCTGTTTTAAAACTGTTGCACTTACTGAGACTTACAAATAAAACAATATCATACACACACAAACAAAAAAAAACACATCCCATGCTTTACTCTAATGATTGCATGAGGTCAAATTTATGCCTCTTGTTGAATGTTGTTTGGGTGAATGCATTCAAAATTGTTGGGTATTGTCATTGTTCACATCAGTTCTTGTGTTGTTTTTATACCCTACACCACTATAGTGGGGAGGGTATTATGCGCTTGTGCTGATGTTTGTAATGCACAAAATATTGGTCCTACACCTTAAAGTATACCGATCGACTCAGAATATGTCGCAAGCTGCAAGACACAATTTATATTTTCAAGATATTTTGATAAAATATGGAACATACGAGTTTTTCGGCACAAGGACGATACCTATTGAAAATGGTTGAAATCGATCCATTATTTCATTTTTAACTCATAACTACCATGCCAATTTTTTTAATGATCGGCCGTCGCTTGATCCTAGCCCCCATACAAACCCGCTTGTAAAAATATGTATCTTAAACGTGCAAAAATTGACTTATAATCACTAGTATCGCGATGAAATTCAGATTATAAAAATACATCCCTCTTCCCAATTTCTTGAGGATCGACCCATATTTGACCCTAACTCCCATATAAAGCCTCTTTTACAAATTTAGTTTTTTCATTAAAAAAATTGCTTAATTACATCGGAATTAAGGTAAAAATCAACATAAAAGTTTATTTATGAAAAATGTCATACAGTCGGTAATGCCCGACTATGCTTTCCTATTTGCTTTATATATGTATGTATTTTGTTGTGCTTGGGTACTCTACATTAAGAACGCGTTAGTTAGTTAGTTAGTTAGTTAGTTAGTTAGTTAGTCAGTAGTTAGTTAGTTAGTTAGTTAGTTAGTTAGTTAGTTAGTAGTGTTAGTTAGTTAGTTAGTAGTTAGTTTAGTTAGTTAGTAGTTATTAGTTAGTAGTAGTTAGTTAGTTAGTTAGTTAGTTAGTTGTTAGTTAGTCTAGTTAGTTAGTTAGTTAGTTAGGTTAGTGTTAGTTAGTAGTTAGTGTTCTGTTAGTTAGTTAGTTAGTTAGTTAGTTAGTTCGTTAGTTTATTAGTTAGTTAGTTAGTTAGTTCGTTAGTTAGTTAGTTAGTTTTAGTTAGTTAGTTAGTTAGTTAGTTAGTTAGTTAGTTAGTTCGTTAGTTAGTTCTAGTTAGTTAGTTAGTTAGTTAGTTCGTTAGTTAGTTAGGTAGTTAGGTAGTTAGTTAGTTAGTAGTAGTAGTTAGTTAGTTAGTTAGTTAGTTAGTTAGTTAGTTAGTTAGTTAGTTAGTTAGTTAGGTAGTTAGTTAGTTAGTAGTAGTTAGTTAGTTAGTTTTAGTTAGTTAGTAGTTAGTAGTTAGTTAGTTAGTTAGTTAGTTAGTTAGTTAGTGTTAGTTAGTTAGTTAGTGTAGTTAGTAGTTAGTTAGTTAGTTAGTTAGTTAGTTAGTTAGTTAGTTAGTTAGTTAGTTAGTTAGTTAGTAGTTAGTTAGTTAGTTAGTAGTTAGTTAGTTAGTTAGTTAGTTAGTTAGTTAGTTAGTTAGTTAGTTAGTTAGTTAGTTAGTTAGTTAGTTAGTTAGTTAGTTAGTTAGTTAGTTAGTAGTTAGTTAGTTAGTTAGTTAGTTAGTTAGTTAGTTAGTAGTTAGTTTAGTTAGTTAGTTAGTAGTTAGTTAGTTAGTTAGTAGTTAGTTAGTTAGTTAGTTAGTTTAGTTAGTTAGTTAGTAGTTAGTTCGTTAGTTAGGTTAGTTAGTTAGTTCGTTAGTTAGTTAGGTTAGTTAGTTAGTTAGTTAGTTAGTTAGTTAGTTAGTTAGTTAGTTAGTTATTAGTTAGTTAGTTAGTTAGTTTAGGTTAGTTAGTTAGTTAGTTAGTTAGTTAGTAGTAGTTTGTAGTTAGTTAGTTAGTAGTTAGTTAGTTGTTAGTTAGTTAGTTAGTTAGTTAGTAGGTAGTAGTTAGTTAGGTAGTTAGTTAGTATTAGTTAGTTAGTTAGTTAGTTAGTTAGTTAGTTAGTTAGTTAGTTAGTTAGTTAGTTAGTTAGTTAGTTAGTTAGTTAGTTAGTTAGTTAGTAGTTAGTTAGTTAGTTAGTTAGTTAGTTAGTTAGTTAGTTAGTTAGTTAGTTAGTTAGTTAGTTAGTTAGTTAGTTAGTATTAGTTAGTTAGTTAGTTAGTTAGTTAGTTAGTTAGTGTTTTTCGTTTCGTTAGTTAGTTATTAGTTTCTTAGGTCCGGTGTTAGTTAGGTTCTTAGTTAGTTTCGGTTAGTTAGTTAGTTAGTTAGTAGTTAGTTTAGTTTTTAGTTGTGGTTAGTTAGTTAGTTAGTTAGTTAGTGTTAGTGTTAGTTAGTAGGTGTTAGTTCGTTGTAGTTAGGTTAGTTGTTCTTCGTTTTTAGTTAGTTTTGTTAGTTTAGTTAGTTGTTCGTTAGTTTTTAGTTAGTTAGTTGTTTGTTAGTTAGTTCTTAGTAGTTGTTAGTTAGTTAGTTTAGTTTAGTTAGTTGAGTTAGTGAGTTCGTTCGTCGTTAGTTAGTTAGTTCGTTCGTTTCGTTAGTTAGTTAGTAGTTGTTAGGTTAGTTGTCAGATTTATTTATAATGCAAGGCGGTATTGTTGTCATTGCAAATTATGTTCTTTAGTAAATAGTCATTAGGATGTTTTTGGGTGTTGTTGGGTTTTTAAAAATTGAATGTTTTGACTGATCCAAGTCTGAATAGATTCTTATTGATTAACGTTTTCCGATTCAAGTTCATATTTCAGAGTGTAATTTTTATTAAATGAAAGTCGACCTGTACCTTACAAATTAAAATTTCATACCAAATCAAATGACCCTAATATTGGTTTGTAGCTCAGTAAATAATTACAACAACACATTTATCTAACAAAAGGAATTGAACCACTAAAAATTAAAACTTAGTAAGACTTCACAATCCTAAAGGTTCTTTCTGGCAAAAAATATTCAAAATTTGCAACAAAAACGCAGACCAAAAAAAAATTGTTAATAATATGCAAGGCGCGGCTAATGGGAAATTTCCATACTAAAGTTGAGAAGTTGATTATTTAAAAAAAAACACAAAGTTTTCAAATAAAAACTCAAAATTGCTCATGGAATATATCGTTTGCAGTTTTATTTCTGGAAAAAACCTGTTGACACTATAAAAAATTTCATAATTTAGGTTTTTCAGTTTTTAATATTTATTTTTTAACACATGTAATGTAACATGTTACTGGAATTTATTTTGTTGAATTATGTCTAGGTATTAAAAAATCTTGACATTGTTTTTTTTTTAAATTCTTTTTTAATTGAAAGTAAAAGTTACACAATGGTGTTGTATGTTGCTTTTATTGACAAAAGTATAAAAAGCACAAGTTTTCTATTAATGAAAAAATCTACTCCATTTAAATATTATGGCATAGAGTAATAGATCAAGTTGAATTTATTTGTGTGCCAGTTTCGCTTTAACGAATAACACATGGATTAATGTCTCAATCCGATAATGGTGAAATGTCATGTTATAGTTAAAATTACAATTCAAATAAAAAAAAGCAGTTTTTTGGTAAAAATGAAACATTGGAATTGCTTATGTGTATAATTTCAGGTTTAAAGGAGTCCCAAAAGTCATGTCAGTGAATTGAAGGGTCACAACTAACTAACTAACTAACTAACTAACTAACTAACTAACTAACTAACTAACTAACTAACTAACTAACTAACTAACTAACTAACTAACTAACTAACTAACTAACTACTAACTAACTAACTACTAACTAACTAACTAACTAACTAACTAACTAACTAACTAACTAACTAACTAACTAACTAACTAACTAACTAACTAACTAACTAACTAACTAACTAACTAACTAACTAACTAACTAACTAACTAACTAACTAACTAACTAACTAACTAACTAACTAACTAACTAACTAACTAACTAACTAACTAACTAACTAACTAACTAACTAACTAACTAACTAACTAACTAACTAACTAACTAACTAACTAACTAACTAACTAACTACTAACTAACTAACTAACTAACTAACTAACTAACTAACTAACTAACTAACTAACTAACTAACTAACTAACTAACTAACTAACTAACTAACTAACTAACTAACTAACTAACTAACTAACTACTAACTAACTAACTAACTAACTAACTAACTAACTAACTAACTAACTAACTAACTACTAACTAACTAACTAACTAACTAACTAACTAACTAACTAACTAACTAACTAACTAACTAACTAACTAACTAACTAACTACTAACTAACTAACTAACTAACTAACTAACTAACTAACTAACTAACTAACTAACTAACTACTAACTAACTAACTAACTACTACTAACTAACTAACTAACTAACTAACTAACTAACTAACTAACTAACTAACTAACTACTAACTAACTACTAACTAACTAACTAACTAACTAACTAACTAACTAACTAACTAACTAACTAACTAACTAACTAACTAACTACTAACTAACTAACTAACTACTACTAACTAACTAACTAACTAACTAACTAACTAACTAACTAACTAACTAACTAACTAACTAACTAACTAACTAACTACTAACTAACTAACTAACTAACTAACTAACTACTAACTAACTAACTAACTAACTAACTAACTAACTAACTAACTAACTAACTAACTAACTAACTAACTAACTAACTAACTAACTAACTAACTAACTAACTAACTAACTAACTAACTAACTAACTAACTAACTAACTACTAACTAACTAACTAACTAACTAACTAACTAACTAACTAACTAACTAACTAACTAACTAACTAACTAACTAACTAACTAACTAACTAACTACTAACTACTAACTAACTAACTAACTAACTAACTAACTAACTAACTAACTAACTAACTAACTAACTAACTAACTAACTAACTAACTAACTAACTAACTACTAACTAACTAACTAACTAACTAACTAACTAACTAACTAACAAACTAACTAACAAACTAACTAACTAACTAACTAACTAACTAACTAACTAACTAACTAACTAACTAACTAACTAACTAACTAACTAACTAACTAACTAACTAACTAACTAACAACTAACTAACTAACTAACTAACTAACTAACTAACTAACTAACTAACTAACTAACTAACTAACTAACTAATTTGAAATTCCTAAGGATTCTGTAAAGTGATAGATCAGATTCGCAAAATAGAAGGAGAATCACATGGGCATCCGTCTGTTGAAGGACATGAAAGGATAGCTTCTGTTGAGGCCATCTGATCAGTATCAGCTTATGGAATGTTAAAGCAGTGTGCAAATGTACACGATGTGTAAATTAAATTACTTCACACTTTAAAAAATTAAATTACAGAACATTAAAGCTAATATGTTTAAATTATGTATACATTTTTCTTTCCTATATAGAAGTCTATATTTTGTTCCACACAATGTACATATGTATGTAAATACAAACACACTAAATAGACTTGTAAGTAGGCATGTAAATTATTTACACCAGAAACCTTAACATTATAAAAAAAATATGATATTTTCAAAGAATACTTTTAGGCTTTCATCAAAATATACACTCGTTTATGAGTTAACAGCAAGAACAACAACGAATACGAATGCATAACAAGAAACCCAAGAAATAAAACAATAACAAAACAAGTAAACTACAACAAAATAACGTTAGCAAAGCCAGCTAAGATACAAAAACAAAAACGCAACACACAGAAACAAAAGCATTTTTTGTTAAAGGCTGATAAGCAACTTGTGCACAAGTAGTGAGGCCGGTCTACAAGTACGAATAGTACGTTGTACTGAGAGATACAACAAACCAAAAAAATGTATACAAAATATACTCACACACATTCTTACATGTATCTAGAAAATGCAAACACATTTTTATGCATACATAGAGAGAAATAATTTAGTGACAACGAGTAAATGAGAAAAAAAAGTGGAAAAAAATTAAGAAAAAAGAAACGAAAGTACAATGTTTGTATGGATGTGAGTGATTAATGTTTGTGTTGGGTGGATATTTATGTAAAAAAGAGAATTATTCTAAAATAAACACACAGATACTATAGTATCTGTGTTTTGGTATTTGTGTAAGTATGAATAATAGTGATTATGATGTTTATACAAAACAATAATGAAGTTCTTGAATATTGTATTAATAGTACAGCTATACCCTACAAACATTTTCTATTGCGGAAGTTACCCGTGTGAAACTTCCAAACGTGCTAAAAGCTCGCCAGCGATGTTGCGGAAGTATAAGAATTCTTGTCACCAGTCGGGAAGAACTGATGCCGAGCTGGGGAACGTCTAAGAGTAACGTGGAAGATACTTCTGGAAGACCCGCAGAAGAAACTTCTAGATGACTCTTGGAAGGTATTGCCAAAGACTCTTCTAGATGTAACTACGAAGTCACTTCTTGAAGTGACTACTTGGTATCATCTAGAAGTGTTCCTATCTTATCTTCTAGAAGATGAGTTTTCTCTTCTTCTAGGAGATGAGTATTCTCGTCTTCTAGAAGATGAGTTTTCTTCTATTTGTATACTCACCAAAATAAAATCTATAAAAATAAATCTAAATAAAATGAAATTTTATAGTTTTTATTGAAATAAGTAAAATTAAAATAGTAGAAAATATAATTGATTTAACAAAAAAAGTAATATATGTACATTAGACCGACTCACAAAAAATGGTGCTTGAGTTACCCCCCTCATAATATTCGCTCTTATGTAATATGATGTTACCCAAAATATTTTCGGTTAAGTGTTGTCCATTCGTGAGCTGGACAGTTTTAAAGAAAATATCGTATGGGAACACGATTCTTTATGTTAAATTAAATATTTTAACCCAGCTTCAAAAAATCTTTGTTATGTTTTATAATGGTTCCCAAAATATTCCTAGTCTCTCGATGGCAGCTCGTGAGCTGAACCGGTTACAAAAAAAGTCCCTTTTTAGTTATTTTGTTTTAAATTATACAGCATTTCTTAAACAATATATATAGTATGTGGTATCAGTTGAAAGGTTTTTTGATGACAAGTCTAGTGGTGCGCGTTTTTCTTAGTGAAAAACATAACAATTTTAAATATTTTGGAATATGACAATTATAAGCATATGGTTATTTATGATTAATACATCGTTGGACGCGGCTTTAAAATACCTTTTAAACGATACCCCGTATTGGATATTTTGTTTCAAAACAAACAAAAATTTAAAAAAAAATAATTCCAAAATACCTTTTTTTAATTTGGTCCAGCTCACGAACGGTCATCCCTAGACTTAAAATATTTTGGGAATCATCATAAAACAAAGAAAGGAACATTTTGAGAGGGGTAACAAAAACACGTTTTTGCTTTCCATACAAAGTGGGTCGGTCTAATGTACATATGTATCAAAAATTTAGAATAATTACCTTATAATAAGATAATTTTCAGGAAATCTTTATTAATATTCCAACTGCTGACTGGTATACTTCCAAAAATTGTAAAACGTTGAATATTTTGTAATTCTTCATAAATTTTATGATCAATCCATCAAATTGTAAGAGTTATATTTTGGAACGCATTAATCCTTCAACAAAATAAATACAAATAATGTTATAATTAACATTGAATATACATACTTTTGTATTTATTGAAATTACCTGTTATACTTTAGGAAGCAATAAAATAGGATTCTCTTATGTTCAATACATTTACCACCAAAGTTTAAACTGTCAGATCCATTTTTTACATTTTCTGCAAATAATCGACATTTTTAATGGAACCGCGTGATGAAATAAGACATATATAACTTACCAGATCCCTTTTTTATATTTTAATTCGGTTAGAAGTATTTTAATAGGGGGTACAATATTAGCTACTACTTTCTAAAAAAATAAAATAATTAAAAATTAATTAATTAATTTATTGTTTTTAATCAATAAAAACATTAACTTTCATGAACATTTTTTAAATAACTTGGAATTAAACCATCTATAAAGATTGGAAATTACTGAGCCATGGATTATTTTTAAAATTATTTACAGTCACTAACACTAATACTGCAATACTATTTTGCTCTCTTCTAATTAAGGAGTTATACACGTTCAAAAACTATCTACTTAGGTTTAATATCTTGGGAACGGCATGCTCAATATTAAGAATATTAGTATCATATGATAGGTCATAGAAAGACCTGGTGTTAATAACTAAAAAAGTACCTATAATTAGAATAATTAAATCCAAAGCTATATGAAAATTAATAAAATTGTATTTATTTAAAAAAGGTGGGTTTAAAAATATCTGATTTCAATATTAAATATCTTATATGGGCAATTTCGTGTCGAGTGACCCAAGTCAAAAAATAATTTATGTATAAAACAGTAGTATTAATTTCAATATAATGATTCCAGATAGCGTTTGAATACTTTAAGTAAAAATTTTAATGTATTTTGTTTTTGTTACAATAATGAAATACAAATAAAATTTTAGCTCAAAGTGATCATACGTAATCTAGAAACAGGACCTAAACGCGCTAATAGTTTAAAAAACGTACAACTTGAAAAAGTCTTTAAATGCTTATAACTCCTAAACCATTTAAGAGAGATACGAAATTTAATATAAAAACATTTTTAATTAAACATATTAGACTTCGTTTAAAAATAATGGAAATGGAAGCCGTTTAGAGTTGTTAACTTATTCCTAAAATTGTATTTTAATGTAAAATATGACAACTTACTTTTTAATTTAATTTATATAATCCTTGAAGATAATTACTTTTTGGTATATATTTAATAAACTTCGCCAATTAACAAAACCTTCTTAAATGTTTATTAACAGTTGACTTTTAACACAACACTGTCATATTGTTTTTTATTACTTAAGATTCACATTATATTAATTACACTATTTTTCTATGAACATTAAATTCAATAACTCATTTAAGTTTAACAATGAATAATTAAAACTAAACATGACTGGACAAAACGCAAAACATCACTGAACTTAGCTAAATTTCTGCATTATTTATTTTTATTTTTTTCGCGTTCACGCTAAAAAATGGAGTATTTATATTTTTTTGTTTTTGTACTCTTCTTACTTTCATACGGAAGTAACCTAAAACTATACTTTCAGACGGCGAAAACTAGAAATCAATGTATTTTGTTTTTGTAAAATGTATGCTCTCGTCTGACAATCGTCCAGAAGTGACTAAAATCCACACTTCCAGATGAATAAAATACAACATTAATCTGAACACTCTTCAAACTGTCTTCCAGAAGTGATATAAACATACAAATCAAGAAGACACAAATTAGGAAACAATGTATTTTGTTATTGTAAAATGTGTGTTCTCACCCAACTCTCATACAGAAGTCACTAAAACGTATACTTCCAGATGAAAAAAGTTCAACAGTCATGGTTTTTTGTTTAAGCAAAATGGATGCACTCTTCTAACTATCATCCGGAAGTAACTTAAAAGTGTATTTCTAGAAGACGAAAATTCGAAATCAATGTATTTTGTTTTTGTAAAATGTGCGTTCTCGTCTGACAATCGTCCAGAAGTGTTTCTGACGTGGCGTCTGGGATGATGCGCAATAGTTTTGTCTTCTAAATGTTTGAAGGGATAGTTGTTCGTGTAAATCATGATGATTTTTTTATATATTTTTTCTTTATAATTTCTACTATTTAAGTAGTAGGATTATAGTATGTGTTTGTGTCAGTGTATGTGTAAGAAATGATAGCAAAAGCTTGTTTATTTGTTGTTTATTATATGATGTTTTTTCTTTCTTAAAGATATTATGGCGTCATAGACATTACATTAAGGCTAAAATGCACACAAATACACACAACATATGTATTTAAGTAAAAGCATAATTTGTATGGAAAAATATTGAAAGCTCCCCGAATGGCAAAAAATTCATATGCAGACAATTTTAAATCTGCAACATTGTTTCCAATTACGGTTACAGGGAAGAAAACCCATAATATTTTATTTATACCCCCTTTTTATTTTGCAATACTATTTCACATTTTTTTTAATTTTAAGAACATTTATTTATTAAAGCGTAGGTTGTGTAATATGTGAGTGAGTGTTGATTTTTTTTAAATAATTTTCTATGTCTTACCCTGTATGTATGTATGTGTGTGCATGTACTCACATTTTATTATTTTATTTGAATGTATTACATGAGTTTCAAGTGTGTTTTTCGACGAGGAATGTATGAGAATATCTTAATCAACCATGCAAAAACTAAGTAATGATTTGTACTTACATAACCGCTTACTTTTCAATGACTACTACATACCGTAGTGTTGTGAGTAGGACAGCGAACTAATAAACAAAAGGCCCTGGTTCGTATTCAGTTTGAGTAATTTGTGCGAAAAACAAACCAATTTTTTAACTTGCTTTCAATAAGTACTTATTGAATTAGTTATTTATAAGCGAGCGTGGTAAGTACATACTTGTCTCTAATGAATGTATTACATGTGGTTCAACTACTTTTTTGCGACGAGGAATGTATGAGAATTTCTTAATCTACTCTGCAGTAGATTTATGAATACAAAAGCTAATGAGTAAAAGGCCCTGGTTCGTATTCAGTGTGAGTAATTTGTGCGAACACATCAAGTGTTTAATTTCCTATTCGTAAGTACTTATTTAAGTAGTTATTTGTAAGCAATCGTCTAAAGTAATTGTCTCTAATGTCATCATCGTGTTAACATGCTAAGGAATAAGTTGTGCACTTATTATTAATAGAAGTTTTAATTAAGTTTAAGATATTAGTCTTATAAAGGATCCATATGAAATTCTGAATCGATATATCTTTGTCCCTCTACCCGTCTGGATTGTTTTATAATTGGACAGCACTTCTACACAACATTTTCTCCGGCATTAAATTCTATTCTTTTAACACGAACCCATTTGGAGATTTTACCTCATTCAGGCAATCTCTGAAGGACGTAATCAATAATTGCATGAATAAGTATAACAGATATTTGGAAGCCATCAGCAGAAGAGTAGATGGCATTGGAAGTTTGACATAGAAGGTCGTTTATGAAAAGAAGAAAATCGAAAATTATATAAACCTTAAAGGTACCTATTGCCAAATTGCATTCCCCCGGGGGCATGTTACCTTGATGAAATCTCCATCTTGGTCCATGACCATGATCAAATGTATCTTCGGCCTGTCCTTAGAATGATTTGACATGGGGTCGAATCAAAGCACCATATAATCTGGCACTACGGCTGGCTGTGGTTTAAACCCAAAGTCGCAGGGAGAGAATATTAGTTTAAGGATTGATATATTCTAGGCCATATATATCTGGATTCTCTCTCCGGTGCTGTTGCCATCTCAACTGATGTCACAGAGCATCTTATGATGGATTCCCGAACCCATTGAGTATCTCTTACTCTTCGAGTAGTAGGGCGCCAGTATAGATTGGGGAATTTTCAGGTTGACACTCGGTAGTTGTCTGTCATTCTGTAAATCGTTCATTATGGTCTTAGAATGGAATTGATGTAAGTTGGTGAACGATTGGAAAATACTTCTCTGCCTGACAGGAGACTATTACTGATTCAGTAGACCTTTTACTTCAGGGAAATTCTCGGTGTTGTTGCCATCTCAACAGGATGCATATTGTTTCATGCTACGCGACTTATGGGGGGCAATTATTAGGTTCGAATTGAATTTGGAAATTCCTACATACTAGGTCACAGTTCATCGAGACCACGTAAAACGAGGGATTGCTGTATATAATAAATCTCTTTGTTTATTTATTCCGCATTCACATCCAAACTACTGGGCCGAAATATGAAACATAGATAAATAGGAAGAGTTGATAGACTTAATTATTTTTGGAACTGAAAGGGGTAAAAATGGGGAAAACTCATCAAGTGTTTAATAATATCGAAAGATATATCGAAAATGTTTGAATAACTTTTTCGGTTGCCCTCCTATTAATAACTGCACTAATACATTAACTCATTATTACACAAATAATCACACACAGACACAATAGCAAACGCTCTTTCACACAAACGACAAAAAAAATGAGTAATCGACAAAGAGTAAATTTTGATGTAATTTTTCGTTTTCTACATAAATGTGTGGTGTATCCATGAGTTTCATTTCGATTTGAAATTGTGTGAGTGTAAGTGTATTTTTTTTTTTAATTTTTTACGCATTGACAATGATACAACAACGATACGAACGAACGGGTATGTTTTTGTAGCAATGTTCAAGTATGTTTGTACATACAGATGTAGATATATAGTATATATATTCTCGTAACATTTATAAGTTTGGGTGTTCGTATGACTGTTTGTTTGTTGTCTCCACTACATTTATGCTCACGTGATAGAAAATCATCAACACAAAAAAACAATATAAAACGAAGGAAAACAACATGAAAAAATTGTAGGTATTAAAAAAAATAAGAGAGTGTGTGTATGAATGAGGTTGTTCGTATACATACATACATACATACATACATACATACATACATACATACAAACAGACATTCGTACTCGTACAACTCGTAAACGGGGGGTGGTGATCATATACTAGTACGATTCAGTCAGCCAGACAAATATGCATGCAATAACCAACAACAACAGGCAAAAGTATAATACAATAAAGCAAGTAAGAAAGTATAGTGGGACATGTCCGATCATATGGTACCCTACCCTACCAATAAGTAATCATATTTTAAATGATTTTCTAAAGATAAAGGGCTTTGACCCAATTATCGCTCGATGTTTTCCAATGTTAGTATATGGTCCTAAATATTTTGTTTTCCGAAAAAAAAAAACATAATATGAAGACAAGGTACTACAACACACTGATCCTATCACAATTGAACACATCATTACCTAGACTCGGACAACTATTTTAAAGCTAATTTCTATACTTGAGGGAAGTGTGAGATCATTATCTGTGTATAATACCAACATCAGCAAAAACATACAATACCTTCCCCCACTAAGTAGTGTGCTATGGTATAAAAAAGCATAGAGTATAAAATGGAATGACGCACTCCCAGCAGCTACAAAGCAAACAACTTAAATGAGTGTGTGTGTATGTATGTATGTTCATTGCATGTATTAGTAAAATTGACTAAAAAGATATTGAAAAAAAAATTAAATACAAAAAAATACTAAACTTTTTGTATAATTTACATAAAAATTATTTATATTTATATACCTACGTAGTATGTACTATATTTCAATACATGTATAATATTTTAGTATCTGTGAGTATTTGTATTGTAGATACAAATGAATGGTTCATTGCACTTATACATTTAACAAATTTTAATAGTTTTGTTTAAAACAAAAAGTCCTGAATGTCTGTGTTCATTTAAACTTCCGGGTTAAAAACTGATATTTCAACTTTAGAACCTTAATATACTGCATTAATAAACGATCCTTTATATTACAGGCTATAATCATTATGCAATTCTAAAGTGTTATGTATATTATGTATGACATTTTCAAAAGATAGACTCTTAAGCAGGGTGTAGATATACAATGCCCGACCGTAACTATTCTGTCTGAAAAACCCATAACATTGATCATATTTGTGAAGTTATAACAGCGCGAATAATCCTTTTTTGTAATATCTCGTATGCCATCTGAAAGTTCAATCTGTTGACTTTGAAATAAAGCTCTAACTTCTGTCATATCTTTTTTAATATATGTATGTATCTTAACATAATGTTGTGTGCAATTTGTTAAAATTTTAGGTTAAAATATTTTAAAAAGCCAGAAGGCATAACAGATGTTAGACTGTTATAGACTAGACTATAGACTAGACTACAGACTAGACTACAGACTAGACTACAGACTAGACTACAGACTAGACTATAGACTAGACTGTAGACTAGACTAAAGACCAGACTAGACTAGACCGTAGACTAGACTAAAGACCAGACTAGACTGGACTAGACTAGACTAGACTAGACTAGACTAGACTAGACTAGACTATAGACTAGACTATAGACTAGACTATAGACTAGACTATAGACTAGACTATAGACTAGACTATAGACTAGACTATAGACTAGACTATAGACTAGACTATAGACTAGACTATAGACTAGACTATAGACTAGACTATAGACAAGACTATAGACAAGACTATAGACTAGACTATAGACTAAACTATAGACTAGACTATAGACTAAACTGTAGACTAGACTATATACTAGACTATAAACTAGACTATAGACTAGACTATATACTAGACTATAGACTAGACTATAGACTAGACTATAGACTAGACTTTAGACTAGACTATAGACTATACTATAGAATAGACTATAGACAAGACTAGACTATAGACTAGACGATAGACTAGACTATAGACTAGACTAGACTTTAGACTAGATTATAGACTATTCTATAGACTAGACTATAGACTAGACTATAGACTAGACTATAGACTAGACTATAGACTAGACTATAGACTAGACTATAGACTAGACTATAGACTAGACTATAGACTAGACTATAGACTAGACTATAGACTAGACTATAGACTAGACTATAGACTAGACTATAGACTAGACTATAGACTAGACTATAGACTAGACTATAGACTAGACTATAGACTAGACTATAGACTAGACTATAGACTAGACTATAGACTAGACTATAGACTAGACTATAGACTAGACTATAGACTAGACTATAGACTAGACTATAGACTAGACTATAGACTAGACTATAGACTAGACTATAGACTAGACTATAGACTAGTAGACTAGACTATAGACTAGACTATAGACTAGACTATAGACTAGACTATAGACTAGACTATAGACTAGACTATAGACTAGACTATAGACTAGACTATAGACTAGACTATAGACTAGACTATAGACTAGACTATAGACTAGACTATAGACTAGACTATAGACTAGACTATAGACTAGACTATAGACTAGACTATAGACTAGACTATAGACTAGACTATAGACTAGACTATAGACTAGACTATAGACTAGACTATAGACTAGACTATAACTGACTATAGACTAGACTATAGACTAGACTATAGACTAGACTATAGACTAGACTATAGACTAGACTATAGACTAGACTATAGACTAGACTATAGACTAGACTATAGACTAGACTATAGACTAGACTATAGACTAGACTATAGACTAGACTATAGACTAGACTATAGATGGACTATAACTAGACTATAGACTAGACTATAGACTAGGACTATAGACTGGACTAGACTAGACTATAAACTAGAATATAGACTAGACTATAGACTAGATCTAGACTATAGACTATGACTAGACTCTAGACTAGACCCTATAGACTAGAACTATAGACTAGACTATAGACCTAGACTATAGACTAGGACTATAGACTAGACTATAGGACTAGACTATAGACTAGGACTATAGACTAGACTATAGACTAGACTATAGGACTAGGACTATAGACTAGACATATAGACTAGACTATAGACTAGACTATAGACTAGACTATGACTAGACTATAGAATAGACTAGACAGGACTAGACTATAAACTAGACTATAGACTAGACTATAGACTAGACTAGACTAGACTATAGACTAGACTATAGACAAACTATAGACTAGACTATAGACTAGACTATAGACTAGACTATAGACTAGACTATAGACTAGACTATAGACTAGACTATAGACTAGACTATAGACTAGACTATAGACTAGACTATAGACTAGACTATACTAGACTAGACTAGACTATAGACTAGACTATAGACTAGACTATATAGTCTAGTATTATACCTATTTGTCAAATAAATGAAAAAAGGGTCGCTTATAAGAATATTCCAATAAGACAACACACAAGGAACACATCAAAGGTTTTCAAACTGATTGATTGCACAAATTAAATATCCGACCTGACGCGTTAAAAACCTTTGACTAAGCTAAAGATTCAGAAACTCTAACAAGTACTACAACATTTTCACGGATCAAATAGACCTCCTAATATATTAATAAGATTCAATTTGTGTTAAAAATATCTTTTTGTTTTGATCAGTTCAAATGTATACATTAATAATATTACTGAAAGGTATTTGTAAGAGTTCTAGATCTGAAATACATATATGATTATTACCTGTAATCATTCTATTTTGGTATTGAGACCAAAAAAAATGTTCGAAAATGTCACTGAACTTGTTTTTAAAAGCGTTGTGAAACCAGATTTTTAATCACTAATTTTTGTTCGAATTTGTAACCAGTATTTAGTGCCAAAGCATAACTAGTGTGAAGGAAGTAATTCTTTCAAAAACTCCTTAAAAGATACAGTTCAACGGAACGGATGTCCTACCGGAAGTACCATTGTTCAACATAAGCAATTTCGTGTTTATGTATCGGGAAGACATCTCTATGGTTATACTAATTATTAACATGAACAAATTAATTATTTACATTTCCATAGAAGTATTCTAATTCAAATTAGTTTCGACATTACTAACACCAATTTGATCAGGTACTAAAACCTTTTAAGTCATTAATAGTTAATAAAATAGTTTAAATGTTGTAAAATGATCATTTAATTTACTACAGCCCTTATTATAGTTCCATGATATTTATTTTATTTGTATATTTTATTTTTTTCCTGTATACCAAACATACCATATGTTTCGGTATAATATACTTAGGGTAACATATATGTATATGTATGTATGTGTTAATTTGAATTTAAACCCCCTCTTAAAACAAAAGCTTAAACAATGTTTATGAAATCCACCCGGAAGTTAAAAGTTCACGAAGAGCAATTTACATATTTATTTTACTTTTTCAATAATGGAACGATGAAAACGTGGAACGCAATTGTGTGAGTGCAATTATTTATTTAACTAATACATACACATTTCGTATATGTACACAACACCCATATATTCAAAATTTATTAATAAATTAAAAAAAAAAAAAAAACAAACAAAATTCTTTCTCATCGTCTTGGCAACAGAAAAACACACATAGTATTTCTCAAATATAACCACATGGCTGAATAACCACTACATACACAAAAATTTCTATATTCAGCAAAATTTCAAATACGCTCGAACACATACATAGATACAATGGAATTTTTAAATAGAACACAAATGTGGGCAATTCCATAATTTGTACTCGTGTTTCATGTTGTCTAACATTTTTCTTACACATGCGAGCATAGTATACGTTTGACGAGCATTAGTAAAATGCATGAGTATGTATGTTTGTACGTGCGTATGAGAGAGAACATGCATATGTATGAGTATGTGAAAGCTGAAATTATATGAATAGTGTGGGAATGAAAATCGAAAAACATACATAGATAAAAGAATGAATAATACAATAAATGTAAGAGAAAAAGAGGAAATAATGAATTTATGTTTGAAAATGTTTTTATTATGAAAGAAAGATAAAATTGTTGTGCAAAATATTTTCGCTCATTGGTTACGAAAGGGGGGCATAATGATGATAAAGTCATTGTTATGTATCTATATCAGCTAGTAGAGAAATGTCTACGAATTCATGAAAGTAATTTTCAATTCAAGAAAACTTGAAAGTACATTGGTATGATCGCCATCCGATCAATTTAATTTCTGGTTTTTGTTAAGAACAGGTCTAGCTTTCACGATACATATTTAAATTTACATAAGAAATTCCACAAGTATTATGTGTTTTTACAAGTCCGTTAGAACTTGTAATTCTAAAAACTCCAACCAACGCTGCAATTTTATGGCCACGGTGAATTACTCTACAAAGAACTTATGGAGTAACCCTAACGATAACAGAACGAAAAGGTTCGTAAGAATGGGCATGTCCGATGAATGGTCAAGCTGAATATTAGAGCAAATACCCGGTCTCTAACGAGGTTGCTCTAATCCGTGGAGAACAAAATCGGGGGAGTTCTAAGGCTACTTGATGACAAAACAATATTATGTCCGAATATTCGGACATGTTCGAAAAAGCTTTTAAGAAAATAAATTTATCGTTCAATGTTTAGAAATTCAGTTTCCTGGACATACATACATATATCCATAGAATTTTCGATCAAACCCGCTGATCAAAACATATCACTCAAGACATTGAATTCTAAATTAAGTGAATTATTGCCAGCATTTCAATATCCTATTCATATTCTCTACATTTGTCAAAGTTCGCTCACATAACTTATGTATATAGTCGTGGTCTTCATACCTTGTGTATTCCGATAGACGTTTGTAGTGGTGCTATTCCTACCCACAGTCCCATTGTGGTTGAATGGGTATTTTACTTCGCTCTCGTTACGTTGAACTTTTATGCATTTGTTTTGTTAATTTCCTCAAGATCCTTTCCTTTATAGTTCTTTCATTGTACGCCCAGATGTACGCACATAATCATGATGTGGTCTTAGATTCAACCTTATCAGCTGGATCATGAAAAATGACTTATTGCTAAATGACTTATTGTCGACGCCACATGCAGTCCAATTACTTTTGTACACTCCGCTTAGACTTTTGCTTGGGTTTCCATTTCCCGATTTTTAAAATAGATCCCCAAGTCCTCTTTATGTCACAGTTTTGAGTGTTACGCTTGACCAGTTTGCGACAATTTCAGTCTCAGTCTCTGGAATGTGATCGAGAACGTCTGATTAGGGTTCTATAGTTGAAACGAAAAGTCGACTTTTCGACTTTTTGCATTTTATGAAAAGTCGATTTTTCGACTTTTTTCATTTAATTAAAAGTCGACTTTTAGACTTTAAGTATTTTATAAATAGTCGACTTTTCCGACTTTTCAACTTTTTTCGACTTTTAGACTTTTCGATTTTTTTCGACTTTTTGACTATTTTCGACTTTTCGACTATTTTTTTACTTTTTCGAGTTTTTCCGACTATTTTAGAGTTTTTGACTTTTTTCCCACTTTTTTAAAATTTTCGACTATTTTTTACTTTTTTCTACTATTTTCGACGTTTTACGACTTGTCGACCTTTTTCGACTTTCTTTGACTTTTATTTACAAAGTCGACTTTTCCACTTTTTTCATAGACGGTAGTCGAGTTATCGACTTTTTTGGGACAAAGTAGTCGACTTCGACTTTTTTCGACAAAAAGTCGATTTTTCGATTATTCGAAAGTCGATTTATAGAACCCTTGTTTTGAGTCGTCAGTTAAATACGGATGTTTCACTTATTTGGGATCAATGTCTTACACTTTGCGACAATTTTAGTTTCAGTGTCTGATAAGCAATCAAGAATCTAATGTTTGTATTTCTCCATCCAATATGAGTGACCTGGTCGCCATATATCCATATCATACCATTGAAAGAGTAATCGGTTATGGCTCTCTTTCTGCCCAATATGGTCTTAGACCCAACTGGAACGTCTGACGTTTGTATTTCTTCATCCAATATGAGTGACTTGGTCGCCATATGATCCAGATCATACCACTGAAGTAGTAGTCGGTAATGGCTCTCTTTCTGCCCAATATGGCTTTAGAGTCAACCAGTTCGTCAGATATCACCCTAATAACATTTTGACTATTGAAAAATATGTTAACATCTGTCGGCGCCATTTTTTAACCAATCCATTTTACACATTCTGTACCTTTGCATGGGTTTCCGAGTTTTCGATGTCACTTTATCTCCCAGTTTAGATTAACTCGTTTATCTGGAATTTTTCCACTAATGTTCTCACAATTTCCGAAAATATCAGTCTTTGGATTGCGATCAGGCTTGTCTGATGTTTGTGTTTAATACGTCTAGTCTAGTCTTGATGACGTTTCATATGCACAATTGGCTTATTCATGTTTCGATTGGGTCAATATTTGGCAATATTTCCACAGCTTTGGTTGGCGTAGTGCTTATGCTCCCGCTATTCAGTAGTAAAACATTTGGGAAATTTTAAAAGTTTCCTTTCTGACAAAGTAGTACAGAAAGGATGTGTCTATCAGTACATCTGTCTCCATGGTAATGGACAGGAGTTTTCGATCTATAGAGAAAATTAAATGTTCTATGAAAGAGAAAATGTGTTTCTCAAATTAAGAAGGCAATACTGTGGGAGATCTTTCATTAAAACGATAACAATTAAACTTTGGAATACTAATATTACTTTTATTGGTAAAATAGAGCAACTTACATATAAAGATGAAGCTACAGTTAATAGATCATTTATGCTTTTCTTTACAATCCTCACACATTCAACGTGAAGATTTGTCCTATTTGCATTTCATTGACTTAATCCAAACTGGATATGGGTTTTTTCCACAAAACTATACTTGCTTTGTGAGTCACGATCAAGCATATACAAATGTAACTTTAAGAGGATACATATTCAATATAAATTTCGCTATTTATCAGTATAAACTACATACATACATTGTATGTATCTTATATCTACATTATCGAGCCAGTCAGTCAAGCATTAATAAATTATTAATAAATGGTTGAATGTATAGGCATTAATTTAAAAGCTGTTTAAATAGGAAACTCAATGTTGCATTAGTATTTACAACATGATGCAAAATTACCACAAAATACCAATACATAGAAAATCTTATAATACTTGTAAGTGTTAAACATCATAAACTCAAACAAAAAAAATATGGCTAATTGCACTAATATGCTTGTAAAACTCATTCATAATCTATTATTTATAATGTGTGTATTTATAAATATTGTCCAAAACGAATACATTCACAGAAAAAATGAAAAGAATTAAAAAAACCATGAAAGAAAGCAACCAATAACTCCTGCTACGAAAACTTACAATCCAGCAAATCAAGCAAAAAAAAGCATTAAATATCAAAAAAAAAATGCTCATACACACATACAATTCGTATACAAGAAAAAGCCCTTCAAACATTTAAAAGAGAAAACTATTGCGCATCACCCCAGACGCCACGTCAGAAACACTTCTGGACGATTGTCAGACGAGAACGCACATTTTACAAAAACAAAATACATTGATTTCGAATTTTCGTCTTCTAGAAATATACTTTTAAGTTACTTCCGGATGATAGTTAGAAGAGTGCATCCATTTTGCTTAAACAAAAAACCATGTCTGTTGAATTTTTTTCATCTGGAAGTATACGTTTTAGTGACTTCTGTAAGAGAGTTGGGTGAGAACACACATTTTACAATAACAAAATACATTGTTTCCTAATTTGTATCTTCTTGATTTGTACGTTTATGTCACTTCTGGAAGACAGTTTGAAGAGTGTTCACATTAATGTTGTATTTTATTCATCTGGAAGTGTGGATTGTAGTCACTTCTGTACAATTGTCAGACGAGAGCACACATTTTACAAAAACAAAATACATTGATTTCTAGTTTTCGCCGTCTGGAAGTATACTTTTAGGTTACTTCCGGATGATAGTAAGAAGAGTACAAAAACAAAAAAATATAAATACTCCATTTTTTAGCGTGAAAAAAAAAAATAAAAATAAATAATGCAGAAATTTTGCTAAGTTCAGTGATGTTTTGTGTTTTGTTCAGTCATGTTCAGTTTTAATTATTCATCGTAAAACTTAAATGAGTTATTGAATTTAATGTTCATAGAAAAATAGTGTAATTAAAATATTGTGAATCTTAAGTAATAAAAAACAATATGACAGTGTTGTGTTAAAAATCAACTGTTAATAAACATTTAAGAAGGTTTTCTCAATTGGCGAAGTGTATTAAATATATACCAAAAAGTATAAGGAAGGATTATATAAATAAAATTAAAAAGTAAGTTGTCATATTAAAATACTATTTTAGGAATATGTTAACAACTCTAAACGGCTTCCATTTCCATTATTTTCAAAAAAGTCTAATATGTTTCATTAAAAATGTTTTTATATTAAATTTCGACTCTCTCTTAATTCGTTTAGGAGGTATAAGCATTTAAAGACTTTTTCAAGTTGTACATTTCGGCTTTCATTTGATGAACATTGCATTTTTAACATATTTAGATTTATTTGAGTTAAATCTTAACTTTCAATATTTTTAAAACTATTTGCGCATTTAGGTCTGGAATCATTATATTGAAATTAATACTACTGTTTTATACATAAATTATTTTTTGACTTGGGTCACTCGACACGAAATTGCCCATATAAGATATTTAATATTGAAACCAGATAGTTTTAAACCCACCTTTCTTAAATAAATACAATTTTATTAATTTTCATATAGCTTTGGATTTAATTATTCTAATTATAGGTACTTTTTTAGTTATTAACACCAGGTCTTTCTATGACCTATCATATGATACTAATATTCTTAATATTTAGCATGCCGTTCCCAAGATATTGAACCTAAGTATTAGAAGAGAGCAAACAAAAAATAGTATTGCAATATTAGTGTCAAAAGCAATATCCCGTTTAGGGTCGTTAAGGTGTTTCTATCGTTAGTGACTGTAAATAATTTAAACAAGTAAGAGTGTTATATTCGGCTATGCCGAATCTTATATACCCACCATCAAAGCTCGTTTGACTCGAATGAAACTTACTTATGTCGAATTTCATCTAATATATTCGTATTATTAGGCCAGTTATAAGCGTTAAAGGAATTTTCTGAAGGGGACCTTATATGGGGGGTAGGGTCAATCATGGACCGATCAACATAACATTTTTTAGATAGATTTTGACTCGTATGAAACTTACTTATGACGAATTTCATCTATATACTAGAATTTTTAAGCCAGTAATGAGCGTTAAAGTCATTTTCTGAAGGGGACCTTATATGGGGGGTAGGGTCAATTATGGACCGATCCTCATAAAATTTTTGGATCACAAGAAACTTACTTATGTCGAATTTCATCGCTATATTCGTATTTTTAAACAAGTTATGGCTGTTAAAGCTGCTTTTCGAGGGCCACTTGTATGGGGGCTATCCGAAAACGTGGACCGATATTGCCCATTTTCAATACCAAACAAACCTACCTATAAGAAATATTTATGTGAAATTTCAACCCTCTAGCTCTTTCCATTCGACTCTATCGTGCTTTCAACAGACAGACAGACAGACAGACGGACGGACGGACGGACGGACGGACGGACAGACATGGCTAGATCGTCTTAGAATTTAATGAGGACCCAGAATATATATACTTTTGTGGGTCTATGACCAATATTTCGATGTGTTACAAACGGAATGACAAAATCAATATACCCCCCATCTTTTTTGATGGTGGGTATAAAAATAATCCATGACTTAGTAATTTCAGATCTTTATAGACGGTTTAATTCCAAGTTATTGAAAAAATGTTCATGAAAGGTAATGTTTTTATTGATTCAAAACAATAAATAAATAAATTAATTAATTTTTAATTATTTTATTTTTTAGAAAGCAGTAGCTAATATTGTACCCCCTATTAAAATACTTCTAACCGAATTAAAATATAAAAAAGGGATCTGGTAAGTTATATATGTCTTATTTCATCACGTGGTTCCATTAAAAATGTCGATTATTTGCAGAAAATGTAAAAAATGGATCTGACCGTTTAAACTTTGGTGGTAAATGTATTGGACATGAGAGAATCCTATTTTTATTGCTTCCTAAAGTTAACTGGTAATTTCAATAAATATTCAATATTAATTATAAGATTATTTTGGTTTATTTCGTTGAAGGATTAATGCGTTCCATAATATAACTCTTACAATTTGATGGATTAATCATAAAATTGATGAAGAACTACAAAAATATTTTAGAGTCCAACGTTTTACAATTTTCGGAAGTATACCAGTCAGCAGTTGGAATATTAATACAGATTCCCTGAAAATTATCTTATTATAAGGTAATAATTCTAAATTTTTGATACATATGTACATTAGACCGACTCACTCTGTATGGAAAACAAAAACGTGTTTTTGTTACCCCTCCCAAAATTTACCTTGCTTTGTTTTATGATGATTCCCAAAAATTTTTTAAGTGACCGCTGGACCAAATTTAAAAAAGTTATTTTGGAATTATTTTTTTAAAATTTTTGTTTGTTTTGAAACAAAATATCCAATACGGGTATCGTTTAAAAGGTATTTTAAAGTCGCGTCCAATGATGTATTAATCATAAATAACCGTTTGCTTATAATTGTCATATTCCAAAATATTTAAAATTGTTAGGTTTTTACTAAGAAAAATGAAATATATGCACAATTTTGCAAATTTTGCGCACCACTAGACTTGGCTTCAAAAAACCTTTCAAATGATACCACATACTGTATATATTGTTTAAGAAATGCTGTATAATTTAAAACAAAATAACTAAAAAGGGACTTTTTTGTAACCGGTTCAGCTCACGAACGGCCATCGACAGACTAGAAATATTTTGGGAACCATTATAAAACATAACAAAGATTTTTTGAAGCTGGATAAAATATTGAATTTAACATGAAGAATCGTGTTCCCATACGATATTTTCTTTAAAACTGTCCAGCTAACGAATGGACAACACTTAAGCGAAAATATTTTCGGTCTAATGTACATATATTAGTTTTTTTAGATTAGTTGTTAAATCAATTATATTTTCTACTATTTTAATTTCAATTAATTCAATAAAAACTATAAAATTTCATTTTATTTAGATTTATTTTTATAGATTTTATTTTGGTGAGTATACAAATAGAAAAAGAGAAAACTCATCTTCTAGAAGACGAGAATACTCATCTTCTAGAAGAAGAGAATATTCATCTTCAAGAAGAAGAGAATACTCTTCTTCTGGAAGAAGAGAAAACTCATCTTCTAGAAGAAGAGAAAACTCAACTTCTGGAAGATAAGATAGGAACACTTCTAGAGGATACTAGGTAGTCACTTCAAGAAGTGACTTCCTAGTCACATCTAGAAGAGTCTTTGGCAATACCTTACTTCCAAGAGTCATCTAGAAGTTTCTTCTGCGGGTCTTCCAGAAGTATCTTCCAAGTTACTCTTAGACGTTCCCCAGCTCGGCATCAGTTCTTCCCGACTGGTGACAAGAATTCTTATACTTCCGCAACATCGCTGGCGAGCTTTTAGCACGTTTGGAAGTTTCACACGGGTAACTTCCGCAATAGAAAATGTTTGTAGGGAGTATCTATAAAATACAAGCTGGTTATGCGGGCTTTTACGAAAAATTCAAATAAAAAATAAAAATCTAAAGAAACGTCCAACAACAACAACAATAATAATAACAGAGCAGCAAAAATTAAAAAAAAAAAACTTCATACTGGTTTTGATACCCAGCAACACACACAAACAATCTCTATACATGTTTGCATCTATGTACATATATCTGTCTGTCTGTTTGTATGAATAGGTATGGGGTATTGAATGCTGTTTGTTGTATGAAGTGCTTGACTGGAATAGAAAAGAAAGACGAAGAGTGACTGAACAAAAATAATAAAAAAAAGTTCATAACCCATACTTGTACATTTATAATCAACATGTACAATTTACACACATCTGAATGTTATGCATACACTTGTGGGTTGAAAAAAAGGTGTGTGCTTTATTTTAAATTTAGATTAGGTTGTAAGAAGAAAATACACGGGCCTGTTGTCTGATCCTTTTGCATGGAAAAAGTTGGTTTAAAAACTTTATATAAAATTATTATCTAATGATCAAAAACTCAGTTTCCTGATTCGTAGTTTATGTAATTAATGTCGAAGTACTTAACGTGAACACCTGCCATGTTTTCGTATTTCACGGTGGTCTTGTTTAACCACTGGGTTAGCATTTGTAACGACTCACCACAGCCCCATTGTGCTTCTTACACGCAGGTGGCAATTTACGTATATATATGAAAGTTCTGATCCAGTATACGTGCACTTTGCTCAAGTACTTGGGCTATCTAATCTCTGACCATTTCTGACCAGTTGCTTAACTTCTGAGATGCAAAACCATCACTTCCGTTTACAACCACGCAGATGGAATGGCCTCTGCTGAGTCGGCTGCCGCATCTAGAGACGTAACCGGCTCGAATCCATCAAATAAGCCAAGACTTCGTTCTTACTCACAGTGGCACACTGTGGTAATTCTGATATAAACAGAGTTTACTCTGAACATACCTGGACAAGGAAGGAGAATTCAATGACATCACTTGTATGTATAAGATACCTTTCATCCATCACCATTCAACCCAACACACTTCTCATTTATCCGACATACGACAGACTCACTCTAGGTATACGGGTGGATGAGTTCCGTATACCTATACATTCATCCTGTATACAATTAACACCAACTCAATTCCAACGCTTAGTCCCACAGTCACTCCTCTGTAAGGTATCTGTTGTCAATCGGCAACAGCACCGAACTTATCCCGAAATATAGATTTCACAATGCATCAGTCTTTTAACCGCAACTTACTCTTCCCGCGAATTTGGGTTTAAACCACAGCCACTACGTGGCCAAAGTTACCTCAACCAACTGACCAGACAGGACAAGTCCTGCGGGCAAGTCGCCACCCGTAGTATCAGATTATGTGGTTCTCTGGTTAGACCACATGGCAAATTATCACAAGGACTAGCCGAGGAATGAAATGACATCACCAGTTTATAGTCCCGGTAGACTAGAGGTATTGGTAGCACCTCTTTACCCCGGGATTGCAATACGCCAAGATGAGGGTCTTTCATCAAGGAAACGTAGTTTATGTAATATCTTAAATAAACTCGCTTCCATGTCGGCTCTTTCAATTCCACTTAGAACACGTACCAACATAGATACTATGTATGTTATTCATTGTGGGGCGATTTTCGTCCAGCTCTCATTGGGGTCATCCTATAGAATATTAGTGGTCTTAAGACAATCTCTGGACCCTGTTTTAAGTCGGCTTCGATTTGCATTCGGCAAATTTGCTCTTCCCTTTATATTTGCTCCTTAATTGTCGATTATCCCTGATCATGTGTCCTTGGTGTATTGCCTTCCCGAGGTATAGAGGTGATACCAGCCTGACGGGACTACTAACTGTTGATGATCAAATGTATCCGTGGCTTTTCCTTGGAATGATTTGACATGGGGTCGAACCTGAGCCCCACATAATATGGTATTGCGGGTGGACAGTTCCCCGCTGGACTTTGTCCTGGCTGGTCAGTTTGTTGAGGTTCCTTCGGGATCCACGTAGTGGCACTTCGACATTCATATTCTCAAGTGTCCGGGAACCGTATGTAGCCTAATCACTTTCTGCTGTTGGAAAACATGTTGACCTCTATTGGCGCCATATTCAATCTAATCCACATGTCACACAGTCTTTGAAGCATACCATTGGCATTGGCTGCTCTAATTACCCGATTTAACACCGCAGGATATGTATGCTCTCAAACCGGTCTGCTAGTCCGCCAGGCTAGGTGACACATACATGTGTTGTCAAAACTAGGACTTTATTGAACTTCAGGGATACAATCGCAGTTAATATGCGGTATTAACTGGATTGACTGTCTGGTATTAGAGGCAGGAACATATTGAGGTAGTCACATCACCGTTGTCATTCATCAAAGGTTTGGTGGTAGAGAATGTGGACTTCATTAATTGACGCATTGATCGGAAGAAGCAGCAAATTTGCTGCTTTCTGTGCTTTATATGCAATATGTTTGCTTCAGAGTCGTTTATACACACTCGTGTCTTTCTTCTTCAATCTGACGTATTCTTGTTTTTTCACCAATGAAATATCATAATCAATACACCCCACCTAGTTTCTTTGGATGTTAGATATCAAAAAGTCACACCTATTTTTTTAACCACATGTATACACCACTTTGTACGTTTGAGTGTAAATACGCTACGCTTAAAATTGTTGTTGATTTCAGTTTTGTATTTTTTGCTTTTTTTTTGTAAACAAGTATAAAGTACGAAAATGAAAAAATTCAAGCAAAAGAAGACAAGTAAAGCAACAACATGTTTAATGACAAGCTAAATGCAAGCAAAAGCACTCATACATGCTCATGCACATGCACAGTGGGTTTATTTCTCTAAAAAGGATAAAATATTTTAGGTTTACAATGGATTTTGATTGAGATAGAATGTTGGTATTTGAAACAAATAATTATTACACCTATCTAAATTCTCCCAAAAAAAACTCTAACAAAAAAATAAAACAGTAGTTACACAAGCCAATAATTTTCTACTATTTGAAGTTTGATAAAACTTTGACTAAAGTTTGACGAAGTTTGTACCAAATAAGTCATTGGTGAGCTACTGCATTTCTAAAGACCAAATTGTACCAAATCATGTACAATACTTTCAGTATTTATCGAAAAAAAGTTCCAAGCCTAAAAGTATGTACCATTTTGTATGTACATACGTCCTTATATGCCCAGCAAAAACTTACATTGGAAAGTGAAGAGTTAATTTTAAGTCAATATGTTAACACGGTTGTGACATTGAAGACAAGTATGAACCACGTTCACTTACAAGTTGGGATTTAGGTAAGTAGTTACCACGACGGACTAACTAACTAACTAACTAACTAACTAACTAACTAACTAACTAACTAACTAACTAACTAACTAACTAACTAACTAACTAACTAACTACTAACTAACTAACTAACTACTAACTAACTAACTAACTACTAACTAACTAACTAACTAACTAACTAACTAACTAACTAACTAACTAACTACTAACTAACTAACTAACTAACTAACTAACTAACTAACTAACTAACTAACTAACTAACTAACTAACTAACTAACTAACTAACTAACTAACTAACTAACTAACTAACTAACTAACTAACTAACTAACTAACTACTACTAACTAACTAACTAACTAACTAACTAACTAACTAACTAACTAACTAACTAACTAACTAACTACTAACTAACTAACTAACTAACTAACTAACTAACTAACTAACTAACTAACTAACTAACTAACTAACTAACTAACTAACTAACTAACTGCACTAATCTATGGCTCCCTTCTGGAAAATTGCTATGACGACGTTTCAGATTGTGTACTAATCCTCCAACAAGTTCTGAATTTTGTAACACATCCAGCCCACTGTGCCACTGTATCTACAATATTTGCATGCATATCATACACCACTACCAGCAAAGATATTCATACATACATATGTTCGTTCATTATGTGTGAGTTTGTAAATCAAGCTTTTTTTGGAAAAACTCATGGACTAACAAGAAATTACAAGCATACACACATATTTTAAGTAATCGTGTGCAAAAGATAATAAATTGAAAAACCGGAACTGAAATTTTAAATAAAGAATACTTAGTTAGTTTATGTTTATTTTATTAATACCTACTAAAAAGTTTAGCTTAGCTATTCTTTAGCAGAGAACAAAGTAATACGTATCTAATAGCTATTCTTTTTAGCAAATAAAATGAAAACGTAAAAAAGTTTCACTCACAACTATGTACTTTCAAAATGTGCACTCATAAATTTAACACACATACGCACCTACACTTTCTCATCGAGGCAAACAAGATGACAAACAAACCAACAAAATAACTTGGCTGAATGCGAAATAACCTCACAGATACTCTATTCACATACACACAACAATTTGCTCACCAACACACATATGCCGACTTAAAACAGAAACGAAAAAAATCCAGCAACAATGAAAAAATAATCGTATGCATGTGTAGGAAAACACACACATTTACTCACTCACACAACGAGCGATTAAAAATGTGTATTAGTGTTAGTTCGTTGTGAGACGATGAACGCCAGAGCTACGACAGCCTGCTTTGTTAACACACGAAAACAGTTTTCATTTGATCTCTCTACAGTGCAAGTGTGTGTTTTTAGCACGAACGAAAGTCAGAAAACAATAACGGAAAACAAGAGATTTTTTATTGAAAATTACACAAAAATAGAACAAAAACATCTATAGCTACTGTAAAGATAATTAATTAAAAAAAAGTAATTTAAATATTTAGTAAAACATAATAATTACATTTAGTGAAACACTCTCTCGGATTTTCTTTAAAACAGTTCAACATTTTTAATTTCCCTCTAATTTCTTGTTGGCCACTAGATGGCGTTGTATAACTTAATTGTTGGTATTATAATTAAACTATTCAAAATGTACAACAGCTAGTATCAAAAAACAAAAAAGAACATTAAAAAAAATGTGCCCACAAAACTTATACATACTCAAACTAATAATACTACAACAAAAAATCCCCTTAACATAAGAATATACAAACACACAAGCAAAACTATTTTAACAACAAAATTTGTATATTTTATCGTTAAAAAAAAAAAGACCAACAAAAAAAGTTTGTAAGCAAATGCAAAAATAACACACACACAGAGTGGAAAAGAAAAAATTACAAAAACTACTACTACATAATAGAAAAAAGCAACAAATACAATACTACACAACAGGCAACAACACCACAACACAAAAAACAACAACACAAGTAATATAAACGTAACTAAACAGCGGTTTCAATTCAACATACTAAAATGAAACTTAAAAAAAATACAGAAATAAAACACACATTCACTCGCTCGTAGAAGGCAAAAGCCAAACACAATAAGAATAAAAATACAATAAAATGAAAAAAAAAAAAACGTAAAAAAAATACAACACACATGTGAAAGAAACACGAAAAAAACGGAATGTGTAGAATTAAAGAAGAGAACCTAATCATTATGTTCTCTTAGTAATTGTGTAATGTACTCTCTTTGTTGTTTATTTTTAAACTAAATATCATTGTGTGTGAGTGCTGCCACTTGTTGTGAAGTTTTGTATTTATTAGTCTTCTTTTTTAATAAACTTAAAATTATGTAAAGGAATGCTAGGGTAATAGTAGGGACAAATTGTAAGCGGCAGGCATGGAAAATTGAAATTTTAAAAGAATACTAATAACAAAAATAATAATTTGTATGGGTTTAAAATACATACTAAACGTAATTTTTCGCTAGACTATAGAATAGAACATAGACTAAACTATAGACTAGACTATAGACTATATGATAGACTAGACTATAGACTAGATAATAGACTGGGATATTGACTGGATTATAGACTGGGCTACAAAATAGACTATAGGCTGGACTATATACTTAACTACAGACTAGACTATAGACTTGACTATAGGCTAGACTATAAACTATATTGTAGGGTAGACTATAGATTAAACTATTAACTAGACTATTGAAAAGGCTATAGACTAGACAGTTAACTAGTGTGGTAACTATACTAGATGTAAACTAGACTATAGACTAGACTATAAACTACACTAGACTAAAGTGCAGGCTATAGACTATACTGTAGACTAGACAATAGACTATATTATAAACTAGACTAGATAGACTAGACTATATACTAGACTATAGACTAGAATATTGATTGGATTATAGACTGGACTACATAATAGACTATACTAGACTATAGACTAGACTATGAACTAGACTATAGACTTGACTACAAACTGTACTGTAGGCTAGACTATAGACTAGACTATTGAGTAGAATATAGACTAAACTATAGACTAGACTATTGAGTAGATTATAGAATAAACTGTAGACTAGACTATTGAGTAGACTATGGACTAGACTATATAGACTGTAGACTAGATTGTCTGGTGACTAGACCATAAACTAGACTAAGGTCCAGGCTATATACTAGACTATACTATAAACTAGACTATATACTAGAATATATACTATACTATAAGCTAGACTATAGATTATTCTACAGACAGACTATAGAATAGTATACAGACTAGGTTATAGACCAGTCTATAGAAAAACTATAGGCTAGACTATAGACTAGGCTAGACTATTTAACAGAAGTATATATGTTAGAAGGTATATGTGAGCAAAAGTGTTCTCGTTTGAAAGGACTAAAATAATATATTTTCGAAACAGAGCTGATACTTTTTTCACAATCAATATTATTTTTTAAATTTCAAATTTAAGGGCAGTGTCACACGTTCAATATATATCGTGATATTTGCTGTATTGTGATATGTATTGAACGTGTAGCATGTAATATTGACGGATCGTGTTCCATATCACAGAAAACCCCAATTTTCTGAAATCCAAAATTCGTATCAATATTTATAATGGATCACGTGATAAATATTGAACGTGTAGCATGTTTTGTGATATCAATCACGATACATTTGTAAAATTCGGAAAAATAAATAAAATAAAAAAAAACAAAGTCAAATATTTGTTTAAATATTATTAAAAATATAAAAGATAATAATTTTTTTCTAAATTTGTATGAATTTGGAGTTTTTGCGGCATTTTTGTTATCATCGTACGACCCGTGTAGCACGAAATAATGAAAATACTGACGCGATAAATATTGAACGTGTAGCATACCGAGATATTCATCAAACTATTAAAATGAGTCGTGATTCATATTGATCAATATATATTGAACGTGTGACACTGCCCTAAGTTCCAAATACACCGTAAAAACGCAATGAGTTCAAGTCATATATTATGCTGATAACGCATTCTACAACAAAATCGAAGAAGTCCAACTTTCTCATATTATTTTCCCGAAAACCTTTTTTTACTCAAAAGAAAGCTTACGTTATTGTTAAGTAAAAATTGAGTTTAAATTCAGATAAGCAACAAAATGTCACCTAATTTATATATCCATGCTCTAATTTTCGAAAAAATCCATATTTTGTGCATAAAGGGTTTAATAGGAGTAAATTCCCCAAAAAATCCATATTTTTTATTATTTATCGTCTTCGAATAAATTGTCTTCCCAATATAATTCTTTTAATCGAACATAACATCCGAAATGTATAAAAAATTCTGGAAAATCATGAGATTTCGAAATTTTGTATATACCTATTTCCGTTATATATGAAACGATTTGGTGATTTTCAATAGCAAACTTATTGAAAGCATGTCTGATAGAATTATTAAAGATTACTTGACCTCCGAATTAGGACTCGAAAATTTTTGTTAAAAAAGAGCTTGTATACATGATAGCAACAAAGTTTAACAAAAAGTGTAATGTAATAACCCAAGCAAGGTATTAATTTAAATTAAAAATTTTAAACTGTTGTAAGGAAATCAGAGAGATTTTGTTTCATATAAAAAAACAAAATTACCCATCATTAATCATCAATATCTCAATTTTAGCTTCAACAAATAATATGGCAACACTTTGAACAAAAATATATAACTGCAGTTTTCTCAGTGCATTAAATAAAGTCAAAGAGTGTGCTTTGAAAGAGAAACAAAACAATACATTTCAATTAAAGAATTTAGAAATGAAAACATAAAAGCTAAAAAAAACATACCCATACAAACACAGTAAATCTTATAAAAATACAAACTACTACATTTACAAAATAATTTTTTTCTTTTCAATGTAAACGAGAAGCAAAATAATAGAAAATAAAGAGAAACAAAAAAGAAAATAAAAATAAAATACAATTGAAATCTCCAGTGACAGTGTGTTGGTTGGATACAAAATTAAATTAAACTTTCAAAAATACAAACAGAAACAAATAAGAAAAAATTTAACAATAAATTGTCTATTATAAAAAAGTGCAAATAAAATTATAAATCAAAAAATGTTTTTATAAATTTTTTGTGCAAAATTTTTTTTTTGTTGCTACATTAAAACAAGTTCAAAGAGGAATTTGAATTTAATTGCATTATTATTCCTTAACTGTTAAAATGGATATTCATTCAAATTTGGAGTTTTTATGCCGCGTTTGTGCGGTCAATACAAAAGGCAAAAACTCAGTGGCGGAATGTGTTTACATTTTGAAAACAGCCGGCTTAAAGGATAAATTGGATAAATTTCTTTATTTAAAGGTAAGTTATGTAAACGTTAAAAAGAAAGAAACAATTGTTATAAAAATAACATTGTAAAATAAGAACAAACAGAGAATAATAATTATTTCCCTCCTTCAAATACAAAAACAAAATCAATGCAATTTTCTTTTTGGCATTTTTTTTTGTTTGTTTTACGCATATTATGAAACAATTTCTTGTTTTTGTTTTGTATTTTCTATTTTTTATTATTTTCATTATTTATTTTTTTTGTATTTCTTCTATGTTCTACATTTTATGCTAAAATTACTAAGAGTGTTGCCAATTTGATAGACATTTACCCACTTATACAAAAACAATTATTAAGTTAACAATGGTTATTAAAACCTCTTTTTATATGGAAAAAGTGTGTAATAACCCATTTATAAACTTAATAATCTAGTCAATAGTCAAGTCTATTGTCTAGTCTATAGCCTAGTCAATAGTCTAGTCTATAGCCTAGTCTATAGTCAAGTTTATAGTCTGGTCTACAATCTAGCCTATAATCTAGTCTATGGTCTAGTCTATGCTCTAGTGTATATTGTAGTCTTTAGTCTAGTCTATAGCCTAGTCTATAATCTAGTATATAGTATAGTCTAGTCTATAGTCTAGTCTATAGTCTAGTTTATAGTCTAGTCTATAGTCTAGTCTATAGTCTAGTCTATAGTCTAGTCTATAGTCTAGTCTATAGTCTAGTCTATAGTCTAGTCTATAGTCTTGTCTATAGTCTAGTCTATAGTCTAGTCTATAGTCTAGTCTATAGTCTAGTCTATAGTCTAGTCTATAGTCTAGTCTATAGTCTAGTCTATAGTCTAGTCTATAGTCTAGTCTATAGTCTAGTCTATAGTCTAGTCTATAGTCTATTCTATAGTCTAGTCTATAGCTTAGTCTATAGTCGAGCCTATTGTGTAGTATATAGTATAGTCTATAGTCTAGTCTATTGTGTAGTATATAATTTAGTCTACAATCTAACGTATTCTCTAGTCTATAGTCTAGTTTTTAGTCTAGTCCATAGTCTAGTTTATTGGACATTCTATAATCAAGTCTTTAGAGTAGCCTACAGTCTAGATTATAGTCAAATCTATAATCCAGTCTATAGTCTAGTCTATAGTCTTGTCTATGGTCCATTCCATAGTTTAGTCTTCAGTATAGTATTTAGTCTAGTCTATTCTCTAGTCTATAGTATATTCTATAGTCAACTCTTTAGTCTAGTCTACAGTCTAGATTATAGTCCAATCTATAGTCCAGTCTATAGTCTTGTCTATGGTCCATTCTATAGTTTAGTCTACTGTCTAGTCTTTAGTCTAGTCTAAAGTCTAGTCTAGAGTATATTCTGTAGTCAAGTCTAGTCTATTGTCTAGTCTATAGTCCAGTCTATAGTCTAGTCTATAGTCTAGTCTATAGTCTAGTCTATAGTCTAGTCTATAGTCTAGTCTATAGTAGTCTAGTCTAGTCTATAGTCTAGTCTAGTCTAGTCTATGTCTATAGTCTAGTCTATAGTCTAGTCTATAGTCTAGTCTATAGTCTAGTCTATAGTCTAGTCTATAGTCTAGTCTATAGTCTAGTCTATAGTCTAGTCTATAGTCTAGTCTATAGTCTAGTCTATAGTCTAGTCTATAGTCTAGTCTATAGTCTAGTCTATAGTCTAGTCTATAGTCTAGTCTATAGTCTAGTCTATAGTCTAGTCTATAGTCTAGTCTATAGTCTAGTCTATAGTCTAGTCTAGTAGTCTATAGTCTAGTCTATAGTCTAGTCTATAGTCTAGTCTATAGTCTAGTCTATAGTCTAGTCTATAGTCTAGTCTATAGTCTAGTCTATAGTCTAGTCTATAGTCTAGTCTATAGTCTAGTCTATAGTCTAGTCTATAGTCTAGTCTATAGTCTAGTCTATAGTCTAGTCTATAGTCTAGTCTATAGTCTAGTCTATAGTCTAGTCTATAGTCTAGTCTATAGTCTAGTCTATAGTCTAGTCTATAGTCTAGTCTATAGTCTAGTCTATAGTCTAGTCTATAGTCTAGTCTATAGTCTAGTCTATAGTCTAGTCTATAGTCTAGTCTATAGTCTAGTCTATTGTCTAGCCTATAGTCTAGCCTATAGTCTAGTCTATAGTCTAGTCTATAGTCTAGTCTATAGTCTAGTCTATAGTCTAGTCTATAGTCTAGTCTATAGTCTAGTCTATAGTCTAGTCTATAGTCTAGTCTATAGTCTAGTCTATAATCTAGTCTATAGTCTAGTCTATAGTCTAGTCTATAGTCTAGTCTATAGTCTAGTCTATAGTCTAGTCTATAGTCTAGTCTATAGTCTAGTCTATAGTCTAGTCTATAGTCTAGTCTATAGTCTAGTCTATAGTTTAGTCCATAGTCTAGTCTATAGTCTAGTCAATAGCTTTGACTAATTCGATTCCAATTTTCATAATTACAACAAAGTAGGTAACTAAATTTAAAATGTGTTTTATTGAATAGCATACTTCTTAAAAAGAAAACAATAATAGCACACAAATTGAAAATTATTATTTACACGGCATCACTTATTTGTATTTTTGTATAGATTTTGTTTTTTTAATTTTTTTATCTCCCTCTCTTTACCATTGTTTTGATTCTGTATTTTATTGCCAGTGCTTTTTTTTGTTTGCAAAATAACATTTATTTTGGTTGCTGTTGTACCCAGGTATTGTTGTTGTTGTTTTCACTTTACGTGTTCAAGAAGTTTTGTTGCTTTTGTTTACGTTTATCATGATATTGTATTTACATTGTAGTATTTGTTGTTTTCTTGTTTAGTTATTTTTTGTTTTTGCATTTTGTAAATACAACAAGAAAAATAACAACAGCAGCTAGGATTATTTGTTCTATGATTTTGATAACATGTGTTTGTATGAAATGAATGTGAGTGAGTCTGTCTGTCTGTCTTTTATATATGGCGGGTGACTGTCTGTCCGAATGTCTCATATGTTAAGAAAAACGAGTTATGTTGTTGTTTGACATGTAGTAGATATGTTAAATATGTTGTTTTTATTGTTGTTGTACATTTATAACGTTTTTACAACAATGGGGTCAATTGGAAATTTTTGGCGATTTTGTAACGAATGTTTTTTTATTTAAAAACAAATCGATATTCTACATAAATTAAAGTTTTTTTTTAATAGAAAACTACCTATTAGTAGTTTTACCTATTAGATTAGTAGGTAGTTACCTACATACATATGTATATTCGCTAGTTTATGTCCTAGTTATTGGTTAGTTTAATCTGTAAAGATTGACTAGTATACGGACTAGTATCGTCTCTAGTCAATCGACCAGCATTGTGACAAGTGTCGCCTATTGACTTGGTCTATGTAATTTCCTATTGTTTAGTCCATGAGCTAGCCTATTGAATAGTCTATGGACTATCACATAGACTATTTACCTACTAGTGTATGGATTAGTCTATTCCCTAGTTTAAACTCTATTGACTAGACTATTTCACTAGTAGGTAGGTATGTGGACTTGCCTATTGACTAATCTATGAACTTGTCCAAACAGGTACTAGGTATTTACTAGATTATGGATCAATCAATTGAGCAGTTTTAAGATTATAGAAGCAGTGAATTTACTTTAAAACACTTTAAATAGTAGGTGCCTAGGTAGGTATATCAAAAGTTTCCTAATTTTTTACTTTCTACTAGGATTGACAATTGCATTTCAAAATTTATTAATAAAATAAAAACATTGGCAACAAAAATCAAAACGGTAAAATCTTGTTTATTCTTAAATTTTACAATATACCCACTAGGAACACACTGACTCATATGCATAAAGCAACAAAAATGTGTCTTTTTTTGTATAGAATTATTAAAGCTTGTTATAAAAAAAGAAGAATAATAAATAATCCCCCATTAAGCAAATATCCACAGACATATTCACAAAAAAGTGAACGAACAAACATACAACATCCATAGAAACATACAATTTTAGGAACAATACTACTTTCAACTTGGTAGAACATAGAGAAGATCTAATAAAAAAAAAATAAGAAAAATGTAAAAAAAAAATATTGACGAAAATAAAACAACTAACTAACACAGACACAATTTCATACAAATACGAACACACTAACAAAAATCAAATGTCTACTCACTAACACTAATATGGGTTTGACTTTCAATTCGATTTTGAATAAAGATGAGCACAAAGCAAACGAACAAGAAACTTAAAATGAAATGCTGCTGAATGTTGTAAAAAAAGCACAGAACTCACAGATATAAGAAAAAACATACATACATACATATGTGTGGCATTAGCATGTGTGTATATGAAAAAAACAGGAGAGCAAAAATTTTAGATTTTTGTTGCTGATAAAAATGAAATGTTGGGCTAACTCATACGTGTTGGTAAACTGTAAGTTGATGGTGTGTGTGCATGAAATTTATAGATATTTGAACATTTTTAACAGCACAGTGGGCAATAAGATTAAATATTTTATTTATTTTCTTATAAAAAGCTAGTACATAATAATAATCGACTATGCTCATTCTTATATACTCAGACTTTTGTTTAAAGCTGTTTATGTCCAAGTTTATTCCGATCTTTATGTATGTATAATGGGGACTAAGTGTAATCCTTAATCAATATAATTAATATCTAAAGATGCCAAGCGAATCCCTATAAAAAGATACTATCTTAGCCATTTAGAAGAACTTTGTCTGATTTTATTTTAGGTCCATCATTCTGAAGTAAAAAGTGCTATAATCTCTTAGGCTGATGTCTGAGTGGGCGCTACAAGCGATGCGAAGCTACAAACTTTTGCTTGTGTTTTCAAGCATCAAGCTTCGCTTTCACTCTGACATGACACATAGGAAAACATAAGGAAAGGTTTGTAGCGCAAAGCTTCGCATTGCTTGTAGCAGGCACTCTGACATTAGCCTTAGTTGTACGATGACAAAATGCTTGGTCATGCTACCGTTAACTTGACCAATGCTTCGCAAAACAAGGCTATTTTTCATTGACTTTTCAAATGGTTGTTAGAACTTGTTCTTCGAATGCCAGCAAATTAGGCCGATAATTGTGCTATTTTTACCTCGAAGTGAGGTTAAGACGATACTCTGGTGAAGACCATACTTATATATACATACATATGTAATGCATACTTAACTGAAGACGATTTAATACTTGTCGTAACTTTAGTGACATTAAATAATCGTATTTCAACTTAAGTGTTTCGATCGAAACTTTCGTTTCCTATATGAAGATACCGATCGACTTGGAGGATTTTCTTTGTCCCAACTTGGGATATATTAGCAAAAAAAATGTAACTGCTTTTCAATAGTGACTAAGATGATACATGGGTACATCTGTAAGTTAGTTGGTGGTGGTTCGATTACCTCCAGAGTTTCTGGTAAAAGAGCTTACAACAGATACCTATAATGGCCTAGTTGTAATTTTACGGATCTTCTGATAGGAAAATACAACCTGTAATGAAACTGACTAACGTCTCTCCATATTTCCTTTTGTTTGATAAGAACTTTAACGTTTGGAAGTACCGAGGACATAAATAAACTCATCGCTAACAGACCCTAAGTGCTCGGGCATAGCGCTAAATGTAAAATAATCACCATAGTCGGATGATAGATGTATTCCCTTCTTAACAGTGAGGCCAAGAGAGTTATTAACAAATTACATGCAAAATGTTATTCGGCGGGATGCAGTGGAGTAGAAGCTTAATACCCCTTACGATGAATTGAAAAGGTCAGTCAAACTAAAAGGAATAGGTGGAAAATGGCACCCGGGTTCCAAACGAACTTGCTAGATTAGGTTTGAACCTTGATATAAATTAAAATGACAGTAGGGTAAAAACAATCATCTATCACTATTATAGATTCATCTTGGAGAGACTCCGTGACATCATCAACCAGTCGTGGAAGATAGTATAATGGATTGATGACTATCGAAGAGCTTATGGCCAACTCTTAATGTAAGGGTACCCAAGACATTTATAGGATTGGATAAGCACATTCTAAGGTTTCTGACAGAGTTCTTAACGGGACATTACTTAATTAGGGCTTTTGTCAGTAAGTGGAGACGATTGGGCTTATAATTGCCACTGTCCTAGTGCATAGAATATCAGGTTAAAATGGCTGGGAAATAGGTTTCATGACAAACTGCAGGAAATTTCGAAACTCAACTCTCGCAGTCTACTATCCTTTATCAGGGGAATTAGACATTTCTTTTACTGGGTTTTATAGGGGTTTTTCGATTTCCTTACAATTCTTTCTTTGGGGAACTGATGCGATATAACTTCTAGGTTGAAACCCTTTGGGAGTCCAACTATTTTCAGTTCCCTCTTCACTCTTTATGATATTTTTGTGTTTCTAATGTTTTGTTTCCCTATTATTGGATCCTTACTTCCTACGTAGTGAATCACAATAGACCTTATGGTCTCTGAGTGGTGTTGCACATTTTTATGCATGACCTTAACAAACCTAAGGAGGCAATGTCAATGACCTTATGGTCTCTGAGTGGTGTTGCACATTTTTATGCATGACCTTAACAAACCTAAGGAGGCAATGTCAACCTCTGGCTGATTCACTTAGGTTTGGTTGATAGGAGGATGTATACTACATCAAATCCGAAGAAATACACCTAGGCCACTATCGGGCCTGTTGTGCGCTCCAATTCAAGAAAAAAAAATGTTCACTGAATGTATTATTTTTCCATGTTCAGAAACTCAGTTTCCTGGACGTAATTCCTAAGAATCTTCCAATCGGTGTTGGTTAACAATGTTATTTCCGGAATAACATCACTTCCAAGATACTTGGATCTAACTTCGACGAATGCCTGACAATGGCAAAGAAAGTGCTCCAGAGTTTCACTGTCCTCTCCACATGCTCTACATTCGTCTGAATCCGCACGTCCAATTTTGTGCTCGTAATCCTGTGTGTCCACCCAGAATACGTAGCAGCATACTAACCTCAGACTTGCTCATTTTGAGAAGATTTCTCGTCTTGCTCTCATCAGGGTCACCCCATAGAATCTTTGTGGTTCTACCCACCGTTTCATTATTCCAAGAGGCCTTATGGGATTCTCTCATCCATATTTTTAATTCAGCTTTTGTTGCGTCGAATGGTTTTGCGTTTGTCAGGTTAACTACATCGAGCTCCCTTCCCTTTAAAGCTATTACATTCGCCCTTTCGTTGCCGACTACTCCCGAGTGGCCTGGTACCCATATGATGTGAACCTTACCTCTGGGAGAGTATTCAGTTAAAGCTTTCTTACAATCCAATACGGTCTTAGATTTAATTCTATCACCTGATATCGCACAAATTGCCTTCTGGCTGTCGGTAAATATATTAAGCCCTGTGGGCGCCATATTTATTCTAATCCAATTTACACATTCCGTTATTGCTCGTACTTCTGCCTGGAAGCTTGTGTTATGATTAGGTAAACGGTGGTATATTTCTATTTCTGGGTCTTCAATATAGAACCCCAGGCCCACTTTGTCCCCTAATTTAGAGCCATCCGTGTAGCAACGGATTCCTACTGGTATTTGCTCTAATGTTCCGCTTGACCAAGACATTCTATCTGGGATTAGCGTTTCAAAGTTTCCGACATATTCAGTGTCTGGTATGCGATCAGGCACGTCCGATGAATGTGTATAACCTTCCAATGTGTCCAGTATACATTGATGAAGTGTCCTTTAACCGTTTTTGGCCAGTTCGCCTAAAGTAAAGAGCCGTTCGGCTGTAAGCGCCGCCTCATATCTTATATATGTTTCAATGGGTGGAATATCTAGCAACGTTTCTAGAGCCTTCGTTGAAGTAGTACACATGGCACCACTTATACCCAAGCAGCATGTACGCTGAACTCCCTGTAGTAGTTTGATATTACACTTTTTGTCCAAAGCTGATTCACTTAAAGGATCCCAAAAATTAACCTAAACTAATTAGCATTGTAAATTAAAAAAAAAACTTTACTTTTTAGGCCCACTGTAGCTATAAATATACTATACTCTGATCACAGTAATTTCTCTTTTAAATTAAATATTTTCTCTTAAATAACTAAGTAAGTTAATCATTAAGATAATGACTAACATCACTTACTAATTTCTGTAATAAATTGTAAATTGCACTTGTTTTAAGTAAATTACTCACTTGATTTATTTAAAAACTAGTAACAATTAAAATTCAAGTTTTTTATGTTGCAAGGTTAAAAATAAAAAGAGCTTTTTTAATAAAAATCAACTAGTCTTTATAAAAAATATAATTAAAAACTGATCGTTAGTATTGACTATTTTAGGCTTTATATTATTTAAATACCCGTTAGATTGTAGAGTGTTTGTAGCTTAAATTTACATAAAAAATATATTTCTTATTACTTTTAGATTTCGGATAATGATTCGCTCCCTAAGGTTTTATGTAAATCCTGTTTTCGTCAGGTGGAGGCCACAGCTTCTTTGTCGAAAATTGCCAAAGATACTCAGCAAGTATTTCGTGAATTTCTCTTAAGTAATTTGGTAAGTTTTGAAACATGTTTGTTTTAAAAAATTATTTAAATTTATTGGTTTCTATGTTTCAGCCCAAAGGTCCTTCGGACTGTTCAAATACTGCAGAATTTACCTCTACCGACTTTATGGGTAACCCAGATGCTAAAGAGAAATCCAAAAAAGAAGATACCTTAATACAATTACCCTTTCAACCGCCAGCAATGCTAGCACCACCGCCACCGCCCATAATGCAAGCTTTAGCAAATCGCAAAGAAGAGGTGGTGGTTAATGTTTCGGTTTCCGATCCCTTAACTAGGGATAATCAACAGAAAATGATTTCTAATTCTCAGAGAAGACAAAGTCTTTTATTAGATTCGCGTTATACTCCCAAATCTATAGCGCAAAAACCCGCCACAACAACAACTGCAACAGCCCAGAGGGTGATGGCAACAAAACAACAGCAAACTGCTGAAACTACAAATACAACGAATATGCCTACAACTACAACTACAACACCGACTTTAAACTTTTATCCTATTAAACCACAACAGCAACAAACAAAACAAACAGCGGTAACGCTACAACCCTCTACACAAATAACAACTTTCAGCAGTGGTGGCTATGTTATAGGACGCATAAATAATGGCCCCAATGAAAAAGAAGAACCCAAAAAGATTACGGTACCGTTGGCCACCACAGCTGAAAATGTTTTACAGCAAAAACGCAAGAATTTGGTAAAAGCCTTGAATAATATTAAGGCCAACAATTCGGGTCAGGTGTCATTGTTGAAATCATCACAACAGAAGCAAACTACAGGCAATCAAAATCCAACAAAACTACCTTTGGCAGAAGTGGTTAACCAGGCAGCCGAAGATGAATTACCAGATAAAATAATAATAGCTGCTCCCAAGAATAAGTCTACAGCAGCAGATAAATCTAAAAAGGAACCCTTAAACTTGAGTAGCAAAATAGCAGCCGTGGTGACACCAGTATCCCAGCTACCCCAAACTACTACCACAGCCACCATAACTGCAGTACCACAACCACAACAACAAATACCACAACAAGAACAACCTTCTAGTTTCAACAACACCCCACCCAAACCTGCCTTTCCCGAGGATATACTATTGGGTCGTGTTATACGTGATATGGACTTATTGAAATTGATATTGAAAGCTTTAAAATGGCCGGTAAATAAACAAAATATGGAATTACAATTGCAGCGTTTAAAAAATTCCAAATTTACCGATATCATGTCGGATAACAATTTATTGCAAGATACCGATTTGACCCAACTTCTGGGTCCCTATTTAGCTCCAGTTTTATTGGCGGCTCAAGCTTTGCAACAGCAACAGCATCAACATTTGAAAAATACCAATCTAAATGATAACATGTCAGCGGCTTATATACAAACCAACAAAATGTCCGCTTTAGAAGCGGCTCAGGCGGAAATTAATAAATCTATTCCCTATAAACTGCCACCCGAAACATCGGTACAATTAGTACCTGCCACCCCGGAAGAAACAGAACCCACTCCCTCGCCTCCTCTGCCCATAGTGAACACAAATTCCAGTGGCACTTCTCTTTTAAAGAGAGATAAACAAAAGGAAATCAAACCTGTTGCCGTACCACCAAAACGACAACGCAGAGCTGCTGCCCAAAGAGCCCGGGATTCTATTGTTATATCCGATGAGGAAGATGCTTCCAACGAAGATGAAGCACCGAAAAAATCAAGACAACGTTCGTCTAAACCTGCAGCCAATATACAAATCGATTTGAATACCAATTTTATGTCACAATTTAATTTACTTAATGCTGCCGCAGGCATTGATGCTAATGAGGCTTTAATGGCCCTACTGCAACAGCAAAAGGCGACAATTCTGAAGAATAAGAAAGTACAACGAAGACGACGCAATAGTGTTTCAAATCTGTTAACATTGCCGGCCAGCGAATTTGATGCTTTAATAGATTTAGATGATGATATTGTTTTAATGGAACCGGTAACTACTACCAGTTCCTCGGATACCGGCTCAGCAGTTAGCAACTTTGAAATGGCTCCACCAAAAACCGATGCCTCTAATACATTTGTTATACCTGCGGTACCGCTTATAACGCGTCCCATTATAAAGCGCAGAAAAACTGTTATACACTCTTTCAGGGGCAGATTGGATTTAACTACAGATAAGGCTCCTAGTTCTTCCACCGTATCGCCCAGTAAAGAAAAACTTTTAGAGGAAACTATTAACCAAGTAGCCAGCGGCTTCATCTCCAACACCCACCCTGAGGTACAATGTAGCCCCACAAAAGCCTCTACCAATGAAAATTCCCTACTTTTGCCAACCACTGATTTAGCACCACCAAAAGTTTCCCTACAAAAAAGCAACAAAGTACAAAGTAAAGCCACTTTGGGTCAACAACTTCTGGAGGCTATAGGTTTGCAAAAGATAACACCCGAAATTATGGGCAATGCTCAATCCCTAGCAGCCACCTCATCCTCCTTAAACAATTCCCTAACCGTAATGCCCAATAGTAAACAATCGATACAACAAATAAGATCGGCTCTTAAGAAATCACTCAAACAGGCTCAAGAGCAGCAACAGCAAAAGAAAAAAGAGTTATCCTCTTCTTCCGGTAATAGTACCATTATACAAGATGCTGACTCCACCACCAAGCCGGCTGTAAAAGAAATAGTGGTTGTTGAGGGTAAAGGCAATAAAAGTGATAATGGTTCCTCTATGGTGGATGTAGAGGAACAAATCGATAAGGTTACCTTAATGGTGCGCAGTAATGATAAGGATAATTGTGGCCAGTTGGCAAAGCCCACCACAACTACTAGCGTAGAAAAGGAGGAAAAGAAAGAAATGAAAAAATCTCCTGTTACTAAGATTCAAGAACGTCGTCGTACTATGCCGGTTATGGGGGGAGCAAGAGGAGCACGCAATAATGCTGCTAAAGATAAATCAAATGGAGAGAAGCAACAACAAGAGGAAGAGCCGGCAGCTGAAAGTAAAACAGCTGCAGAAGAGAATGAGTAAGTTTATTTTCTAAAGTTTTTAAAGGAAATTCATTAGAAGGCTAGTCAGTCAAGGCTAATGACTAGTCATTAGACTTGTCGATGGACTACTCAATAGGCTAGTCCGTAGACTGGTCAACAGACTAGTCCGTAGGCTAGTTAATAGACTACTCCAAAGACTAATCAATAGTCTAGTCCATAGATCAGTCAAAAGAATAGTCCTTAGATTAGTTAATAGACTAGTCCATAGACTGCTCAACAGACTAGTCCGTAGGTTAGTTAATAGATTACTCCATAGAATAATCAACAGACTAGTCCATAGACCAGTCAAAAGAATAGTCCTTAGTTAATAGACTAGTCCATAGACTGGTCAATAGACGAGCAGAGATACAAGCCGAGACGGCTCAAATCGGCGGCGGCTGGCCGCCGGTAATATTTTGCAAGCCGCGCCGCCGCCGACTTCTTTCGGCTCAAAAGCTAAGCCGACTTAAACGTAGCCGTTGATAAAGATTAGAATCACACATGTATTTCAGAACATAATTTCACCAAATTGAATGGAGATGCCACTATTTTAAATTCTTATGGCAAATTGAAAAGAGTTGCCACACAATATTATGCTAATATTAAAATAGTGAAAACTACTATAAATGTCCATTTTTTGCAGAAAAAAAATTCTATGTAACAGACTATTATACAAAGATTTTCCAATATAATAAACCTTATAAGGTCAATTTCTAAAGAAAATATTAAATTGAGCCGACAATTTAGCCGCCGCCGATATTTTCTGTAATAAGCCGCCGCCGCCGACCCAAAATGGTTGCGCCGTTCATTTCCCATCGGCTTGTATCTCTGTAGACGAGTCAGTAGACTGTTCAATAAACTAGTACTGACTAGTCATTAAACTAGACCATAGACAAGTCAATAGATTAGTCAATAGACTAGTTAGAGTAATCTGTAGACTAGTCCATAGACTTTTCAGTAGACTAGTACATAAACTGGTCAATAGGCTAATCTTAAGAGACCTAGTCCTTAGGCTAGTGCTCTAGTACTCTAGTCCTTATACTAGTCCATAGACGGTCAATATACTAGTCCATAGACTATTCAATAGACTAGACCACAGACTAGTGCATAGACTATAAAAATTTTAATTTTTTCTTTTTATTTCCTTTAGAAAACCTGAAAAGGAAGACAACGATAAGGCCAATATAAGTTCATCATCATCGAAGGATACTAGTGCCAGCCTTAAAGAAGAGGTCTTAACACCAAAACGTAGAGGTCGAAAACGTTTAATGGACAAACATACAGAAGAGGAAAGTCCAGAAAGTACTGAAAAAGAAAAAGATAATAAAACATCACCTTCCCTCTCGGAAAGGTCGCGTACCTTTGATAAAACTAAAGAGGAGGAAAATGAAAGCAATACTAAAAATGAGGAAGAAACAACAGCAGCAAGCAATAAGTAAGTGTTGACTTTCTATAATAATAATAAAGAAGATATGTAACAGATTCTCTTTATTAAATAATTACAGAACTTCCGGACGTCCCACTAGACAGAGTAAAACTCTTTCCAAATATTACAAGGGACCCGATAAGCCGGCACAAGGCCGGCGTTCTTTACCTTCTAGATCTACTAGAAATAGGTAATTGTTTTTTTTTTTTTGGCAAAGAATCAAAATTAAACCCCAAAATAATATAACTCAAAGGATTTGTTAAAAAAGTTTTTATTGAAACTTTTTGCCATTTCCTTTCTTAACAAATTGGCCTTTAAGTATTTTATTATTAATACAAATTATATCCTTATATACTCCTATAAAATATCCTTTTTATTACTTTTTCTTTCTCTCTTTCTTTCTCTTTTTTTTCCACAGAAAATATTCTTAGTCTTCAAAAGTCTAAGTTTTAACTAAATGTTTGGCCTATTTTTAAGAAATTTCTTTATAAACTGAATTAAACTTTATATTGTTAATTAAACAAATATAATTTGTTGTAAATATTTAACTATTTAACTTTATTACTATTAAACAAAAAAACTATCTTTATTTTTATAATTATTCCTTTTCCTTACTAATTTTGAAATAAAAACTTAAATTTAAAAGTTATTTTTCAATAACCACAACTAAAATATTTAAATTACATAATATTCCAAATTAATTTGTTATATATTTTTATCCAGCTTTAATTTAAATATATTTGTATATATTATTTTCTTTTTCTATAGTTTTAAAATATTGAATTTAATATTAATTTACTTATATTTATATAACAACAAAATATCTGCCATATTTCATTAATATTTTTAATAAACATTTAATACATTTAGTTCTTTTTAGTTTTTTCTCTTATAAAATACTTTTTTTGTATTTTTGTTTAATTTTTTTTTTTATTATTAAAGTTTTGAAATCTGTTTTAATTTTTGTTCATTTAAATGAAATCATTTTTAAAGAATTAAAAAGAACTTAATATTTTATTGTAGTTTTTAGTAACAATCATAACAACTAAAATGAATTATTATTTTAAATAAAATTAAAAATGATTTTTTTGAAATTTAAATTAATTTAAAAAGTTGTTTTATTGAAAATTTCAATGTGAAATACATAAGTAAATAATCAGCAATGATATGGTCCAAACGAAATCAATTTGAGTATAAGGTTTGACATATAAGAACAGGCAGAATATGAATATGGATTATGAGGCATACAAACCCAAGATATATTGTTTAAACTAAATCTCAACAGAAAATTATTAAAAATATTCCCAAATACAAGCAAATGTTTCATTTTTTCCAACACCTTCAAAAGCAAATCTTTTTACTTAAAGCTTTAACAACTAAAATCTTTAAAAAATAATAATAACAAACACCAAACAATACAATATTATAAACAATGACTAATTACAAAAAATGTAAAGCTTTATTTCAATTGCAATTTCTCAAAGTTTATTAACAACTACTTGAATATTATTAAAATGTAGTTTTTAAAACAAAACTTGGCCGTTCATTCAAAACAATCAAGTGAAAAACGAAGATCAAACAAAAAGTTTGTTTATAATGAGTAGAAGTGTGTTTTATGTAAATTTGTATGTAAGTTTTAAACCCAAAAACATTAAAAAAAAATTGCACGCACTATAATTATTAAAACATTACTAATTAAAAATATTACAAAAAATGGAGTTTATACATTTAGCAATGATATAACATTTGAACAATATGACCAAATGTTTTGTTTTACTCTTAATGGTTATAAGTGAGTTTATTTGCAACATGTTTTCCAAATGAAGTAAGTATGTTAAGATGCTGTGAAAAAAACAGAGAAATGGTTTAAGCTTTTTATATAGGGGTCATGGGAAAACTAACGTTTCAATTAAGAAAATGTGGAAAATCTGTCATATTGTCCATCAACTATAAGATGAAAAACCTAAAATTGTATTTAGATCCTTAAATATTTCTCTATTTGAGAAAATAGCGAAAATCAGTGATCACGTATAATTTCCATCAGAAATTTAAAAACTGGTCTCCAGCGTTGTCCATAATATAGACTATAGTCTGGTCCATAATCTATAGTCTGGTCTACAATATTGTCTATAGTCTAGTCTATCTCCTAGTCTATAGTCTAATCTATAGTCGAGTCTATAGTCTAATCTCTAGTCGAGTCTATAGTCTAGTCTATGGTCTAGTCTATAGTATAGTCTATATTATAGTCTAGTCTATAGTCTAGTCTATAATCTAGTCTATAGTCTAGTCTAGTCTATAATCTAGTCTATAATCTAGTCTATAATCTAGTCTATAGTCTAGTCTATAATCTAGTCTAAAGTCTTGTCTATAGTCTAGTCTATAGTCTAGTTTATAGTCTAGTCTATAGTCTAGTCTATAGTCTAGTCTATAGTCTAGTCTATTGTCTAGTCTATTGTCTAGTCTATAGTCTAGTCTATAGTCTAGTCTATAGTCTAGTCTATAGTCTAGTCTATAGTCTAGTCTATAGTCTAGTCTATAGTCTAGTCTATAGTCTAGTCTATAGTCTAGTCTATAGTCTAGTCTATAGTCTAGTCTAGTCTATAGTCTAGTCTATAGTCTAGTCTATAGTCTAATCTCTAGTCTATAGACTAGACTATATACTAGATTATAGACTAGACTATAGACTAGACTATAGTCTAGTCTATAGTCTATTCTATAGTTTACTCTATAGTCTAGTCTATAAACTATAGACTAGACTATAGTCTAGTCGATAGTCTATTCTATAGTTTGGTCTATAGTCTAGTCTATAGTTTAGTCTGTATTCTAGTCTATAATCTATTTTATAATCTATTGTAGACTGTAGTCTAGTCTATAGTCTAGTATGTAGTCTGGTCTATAGTATAGTTTATAGTATAGTCTATGGTCTAGTCTATAGTTTAGTATATAGTCGTATTTACAGTCTGGTCTATTTTATGGTCTAGTCTTTGGTCTAGTTACTAGTTACTAGACTAGACATAGTCAATTTTATACTCTAGCCTATAAACAATTTAAATGTACTAGTTTAGTCGGGACCAAGTATGTTGTAATTCTTCTAGTCTATAGTCTATTCTATAGTTTAGTATATAGTGTTGTCTATAGTCTAGTCTATAGTTTGGTCTATAGTCTAGTCTATAATCTATTTTATAATCTATTCTATAGTCTAGTCTATAGTCTAGTATGTAGTCTGGTCTATAGTATAGTCTATGGTCTAGTTTATAGTTTAGTATATAGTCGTATTTACAGTCTGGTCTATTTTATAGTCTAGTCTTTGGTCTACAATTTCAAACTAAAATCGCTGAAGTAGAACTAGTTCCAGAACTGATGTTATATGTGTACATATATCCTCTTAAGCTTCCCTGGAACTGGCTACGAGTATGAAAAATTAAAATAAAAATCATTGATTAAAGTTCCGGTTGCAGAACCGTTTCATAGAATGAGTACCGACTAAGCAATGCTAGAACCAATTCCGATGTTGACAATTTCGAATAAAAATTGGTCTTCAATCTAAACTAGGACAAGTAATGCGTCCTGGAAACAATAATATGTTCTTAGTATCGTTCAAATAAACAAAATTATTTCATTCTGCTAATGAAATACGTTCATCAAGTTTTCTTCATTAAAAATATGAAACAATTTATTAGCTTAATGAAATATGAAAAACCTAATATCCGCGGGTAGTGGCTTAAATAAGGCTTTAAATGAGAAACAGCGATTGATTATCATTTACAAATTACTTCAATTTAAATACCGGCTATTAAAACAAAACTCCCATTGATGTTTATATTAGGCAAAAGAGTCCTCTGATGATCCCTGAGAAAATAGTGTAGAATTTTAATTCTCATTCTAAAAAATTTAATAAAAAACATTTTATACCTATAAATTTACAGTTTTATTGATTATGGAATATTGCGAATAGTGGTGGATATTTGCAACGTCTCTGCAATTGTATAGGTACGAAAAACATTTAAATGTATGTATTTGTTACTGTTGTTATTATTTGTTGGATCCATAAGTCAATAATGAATCAAAATCACAACAACAAAGGTAAATAACACATTTGAAGGGAAAATGGTGATACGTTATACATATTATATATAACAGGCATACAAATTTTTAACCCAGAGACCAAAGTATAATTTACTAAAGTAGCGTTCAATCCGAATTTATTCATCACATCAGGTTTGTCAGATATTTATTATTAAGTTTGAAAAATCCCTGTTTTTGCCATGTCGACAGATTCAACTTTCAGATGACATGACAGATTTTTTAAATAAATGTATATTCACGCTGTTATGGCGTCTCATATATGGTCAAAAACGGGTTTTTCCAAACTTCATGGAAAACTATATGTAATGGATAATGGTCTCTGGGTTTAGATATTTTTAAGTTTTGTTGGCCTGTGTAATTGTCACTATCAGAATTACAAAAAATGGTTAATGTTGTAGTATATTTGGTTTTTATGGACTCAAATCCAATAGCTTACCTGTATGTTAGATATTTCGGAAAATCTTTATCTTCTGTTATTTTATTTTCTTAAATTCTTTGTTTCGTTTTAAGTTCTATTATTGAGTAAAGCAGGGGCGGTAAACGTGATCCACCAAAATTGATCGTAATTTTTCTTTTTTAGATGATGACATTCGATATTGAACAAGAAATCTAAAACATTTTTGGCTAATTTCGATACCGAAAAGAGTTTTCGTTTCGAACGCTAATTCGAACCCGTATGCGGTAATTCGGCTCCAGACATCTTCTACTAGATGGATCAGATTAAATTTGTGTAATATTATAATATATAAATAATTCACCGACCTTGATCCACTTGGTAAATTAACCAGAACAGGATCGATTAATTATGATCAATTAACTGTTATTTAAAATATTCATTCATATCTAAAATATCATAGCTTACACTAACAACTAGTGAGAGAGTGGAACCAATTTGCATTTTACCTCTCATTATCATAAACATATTTTTTTCTCTCTATGCGTAGTTTCTACATAAATTGCAACCGAAACAATGAACGATTAAGTGCCAACACATTTCCCCCACAATGAGTTTTTTTCTCTATGATTTCAGTGATCGTGCAAAACAAAACGTTTTGACGTGTCTCCAAGAAAAATATGAACAGAAACATTATCACGCAGTATAGAAGCAAACTGTGTAGAGTGAACAAATGTTTTGTGTGTTTTGGGGAAAGTGAAAAAAAGCAAAAGTAAAAATAAAAAAAAAAATAAATTATAATAAATAATAGAAATAAATTAAAAGAAAACATAAAATTGACCTTGCAAAAATTTATAAACAAATTATTTTTCATCTTATTAATTAAATATAAAGAATTTTTAAATGTGTAGAAGAATAAAAAAAAAAAACATGATCAATATTAAACATAAATAATTTAAATGGTGTTTTTTTTCAAAAGTTAATGTACTGATGTTTATTTAACATAATGGTTAAAATGTTTACTTAGTAAAAACGTTTTCATAATAAAAGTGTTAAAAAAAGATTTTAATGCAAATAAAATATTAGAGAAGCGTATCTATGAGAAGGAGAATAAACTTTTTAATATATTTTTTAAACCAAAAATAATAAGTCAATTTATATTGAATTTTCGCCGGTATAATACAAAAAAGTTTATATAAACATCCATTGTTTTTTATGCTACGGATCTGATTAAAATCATTCTATATAAAGTGCAAAAAGTTTAAAAATAATTTTAAACAAAATTTTTAAATCCATAAGGTGGCTAATTTGAAAATTTAGTTTATTAAATTATTGTCTGTCAAGTGAAATAAACGGTTTATTGTTCAAAATCATATAAATTTATTTAAAGCCAAAACAAATTATGTTAAATTGTATCAAATTATCCCGATCCGCATGGCTCTGAACTTGTAATTAAGTGCAAATTTGTGTTTTTTTAGTTTTTCCACAAGAGTTAACAAAAAGTTCTAAATAAATGCGCAGATTTGGGCTGATATTTTCGGTACTTTTTCTAACTTATAAACTTTTGATGGGCAGTCCAAATAGAAGTCAAGTCTATAGTCTGGTTAATACTGTCGTCTAGGTATAGTCTAGTCTATAGTCTAGTCTATAGTCTAGTCTATAGTCTAGTCTATAGTCTAGTCTATAGTCTAGTCTATAGTCTAGTCTATAGTCTAGTCTATAGTCTAGTCTATAGTCTAGTCTATAGTCTAGTCTATAGTCTAGTCTATAGTCTAGTCTATAGTCTAGTCTATAGTCTAGTCTATAGTCTAGTCTATAGTCTAGTCTATAGTCTAGTCTATAGTCTAGTCTATAGTCTAGTCTATAGTCTAGTCTATAGTCTAGTCTATAGTCTAGTCTATAGTCTAGTCTATAGTCTATAGTCTAGTCTATAGTCTAGTCTATAGTCTAGTCTATAGTCTAGTCTATAGTCTAGTCTATAGTCTAGTCTATAGTCTAGTCTATAGTCTAGTCTATAGTCTAGTCTATAGTCTAGTCTATAGTCTAGTCTATAGTCTAGTCTATAGTCTAGTCTATAGTCTAGTCTATAGTCTAGTCTATAGTCTAGTCTATAGTCTAGTCTATAGTCTAGTCTATAGTCTAGTCTATAGTCTAGTCTATAGTCTAGTCTATAGTCTAGTCTATAGTCTAGTCTATAGTCTAGTCTATAGTCTAGTCTATAGTCTAGTCTATAGTCTAGTCTATAGTCTAGTCTATAGTCTAGTCTATAGTCTAGTCTATAGTCTAGTCTATAGTCTAGTCTATAGTCTAGTCTATAGTCTAGTCTATAGTCTAGTCTATAGTCTAGTCTATAGTCTAGTCTATAGTCTAGTCTATAGTCTAGTCTATAGTCTAGTCTATAGTCTAGTCTTTAGTCTAGTCTAGTCTATAGTCTAGTCTATAGTCTAGTCTATAGTCTAGTCTAGTCTATAGTCTAGTCTATAGTCTAGTCTAGTCTAGTCTATAGTCTAGTCTATAGTCTAGTCTATAGTCTAGTCTATAGTCTAGTCTATAGTCTAGTCTATAGTCTAGTCTATAGTCTAGTCTATAGTCTAGTCTATAGTCTAGTCTATAGTCTAGTCTATAGTCTAGTCTATAGTCTAGTCTATAGTCTAGTCTATAGTCTAGTCTATAGTCTAGTCTATAGTCTATAGTCTAGTCTATAGTATAGTCTATAGTCTAGTCTATAGTCTAGTCTATAGTCTAGTCTATAGTCTAGTCTATAGTCTAGTCTATAGTCTAGTCTATAGTCTAGTCTATAGTCTAGTCTATAGTCTAGTCTATAGTCTAGTCTATAGTCTAGTCTATAGTCTAGTCTATAGTCTAGTCTATAGTCTAGTCTATAGTCTAGTCTATAGTCTAGTCTATAGTCTAGTCTATAGTCTAGTCTATAGTCTAGTCTATAGTCTAGTCTATAGTCTAGTCTATAGTCTAGTCTATAGTCTAGTCTATAGTCTAGTCTATAGTCTAGTCTATAGTCTAGTCTATAGTCTAGTCTATAGTCTAGTCTATAGTCTAGTCTATAGTCTAGTCTATAGTCTAGTCTATAGTCTAGTCTATAGTCTAGTCTATAGTCTAGTCTATAGTCTAGTCTATAGTCTAGTCTATAGTCTAGTCTATAGTCTTGTCTATAGTCTAGTCTATAGTCTAGTCTATAGTCTAGTCTATAGTCTAGTCTATAGTCTAGTCTATAGTCTAGTCTATAGTCTAGTCTATAGTCTAGTCTATAGTCTAGTCTATAGTCTAGTCTATAGTCTAGTCTATAGACTAGTCTATAGTCTAGTCTATAGTCTAGTCTATAGTCTAGTCTATAGTCTAGTCTATAGTCTAGTCTATAGTCTAGTCTATAGTCTAGTCTATAGTCTAGTCTATAGTCTAGTCTATAGTCTAGTCTATAGTCTAGTCTATAGTCTAGTCTATAGTCTAGTCTATAGTCTAGTCTATAGTCTAGTCTATAGTCTAGTCTATAGTCTAGTCTATAGTCTAGTCTATAGTCTAGTCTATAGTCTAGTCTATAGTCTAGTCTATAGTCTAGTCTATAGTCTAGTCTATAGTCTAGTCTAAAGTCTAGTCTATAGTCTAGTCTATAGTCTAGTCTATAGTCTAGTCTATAGCCTAGTCTATAGTCTAGTCTATAGAGTCTATAGTCTAGTCTATAGTCTAGTCTATAGTCTAGTCTATAGTCTAGTCTATAGTCTAGTCTATAGTCTAGTCTATAGTCTAGTCTATAGTCTAGTCTATAGTCTAGTCTATAGTCTAGTCTATCTAGTCTATAGTCTAGTCTATAGTCTAGTCTATAGTCTAGTCTATAGTCTAGTCTATAGTCTAGTCTATAGTCTAGTCTATAGTCTAGTCTATAGTCTAGTCTATAGTCTAGTCTATAGTCTAGTCTATAGTCTAGTCTATAGTCTAGTCTATAGTCTAGTCTATAGTCTAGTCTATAGTCTAGTCTATAGTCTAGTCTATAGTCTAGTCTATAGTCTAGTCTAGTCTGTCTAGTCTATAGTCTAGTCTATAGTCTAGTCTATATTCTAGTCTATAGTCTAGTCTATAGTCTAGTCTATAGTCTAGTCTATAGTCTAGTCTATAGTCTAGTCTATAGTCTAGTCTATAGTCTAGTCTATCTAGTCTATAGTCTAGTCTATAGTCTAGTCTATGGTCTAGTCTATAGTCTAGTCTATAGTCTAGTCTATAGTCTAGTCTATAGTCTAGTCTATAGTCTAGTCTATAGTCTAGTCTATAGTCTAGTCTATAGCCAAGTCTATAGTCTAGTCTATAGTCTAGTCTATAGTCTAGTCTATAGTCTAGTCTATAGTATAGTCTAAAGTCTAGTCTATAGTCTAATCTATAGTCTAGTCTATAGTCTAGTCTATGGTCTAGTCTATGGTCTAGTCTATAGTCTAGTCTATGGTCTAGTCTATAGTCTAGTCTATAGTCTAGTTTATAGTCTAGTTTATAGTCTTGTCTATAGTCTAGTCTATAGTCTAGTCTATAGTCTAGTCTATAGTCTAGTCTATAGTCTATTCTATAGTCGTCTATAGTCTAGCCTATAATGTAGTCTATAGTCTAGTCCATAGTCTAGTCTATAATGTAGTCTATAGTCTAACATAACTTGATGGTGTGTTTATTTATAAGAATCGATAATATAACATCAGTTGGACCATGATAAAATTTCACATAATGGAGAAAATAGTTCCTACAGTTAAAATTTTTTGTAGTTCAAAATTGACTTTAAAAAATATCGATTGTTTAATGTATTTACACATATTTTGTGGTTTCAATTTAATAGTTTCAATAGCAAAAATCAACAACGTTTTGATAAAAATAACAAAGTTATATTGCGATAAAAATATATAGGTGTGTATTAGGGCAACTCACAGTCTAGCAAATAAAGAATACATATTTACTTCAATCAAAGCGCTAAGAAGAAAAATCTAAAACAAACTGAGAACAATTCAAATTAATACTTATTTCTTATCATTTAAAAAGTGTAGACGTTATAAACAAATTTAAAAAAAATAATAATAAAAAAATGGACAAAACTAACTTGTGTAAAAAGTAATTAAAGTGGAATAACATTAACATTTGATTTCATAAACGTTATTTTATTATTGAAAAATTCTAAATTTCCATATTAGTGTTTCAATTGCTTTGTTGAATACAAAATATGCCTTGCTGCTCGAAAGATCATAAATTCCAGCGCATTCCTGGAGATTTAAGCAGTGATGATGAATACTATGGCAAAGGAAATGAGGTAAGATTTTTATAAATATTTGTATGTATAGTTTTTAAAATATAAAATATAAATAAAATCATATTAAAATTATATTTCATTAAAATAAACCCAAAATATTGAATATTAAATAAAAATAACTATATGTATTTCTTTCATATCTGTAATATGATTGATCATTTTGCACCCTTTAAAGTCCCTCGATTTTGAAGTTTATACATTGTAAAATCGGCAAACATTTTCAAAGAACTTGTAAATCCATAAAAGTCAAGGTTTATAATGTTTATCTTTCATCAATTATTCTCACTATTAATTGTGATTCATCGTTATTTTGATACTGTCTAGTATGTTCAATGTACATATGTGGAACGAACCGCACTTAATAAAATATGAAATAAAAAACTAATTCATATAGGAATATGTATTAAGTAATTACTTTTTTATTGATAATGATAAGACATAAAATTATTAATAGTATTGATGTACTTTTGATGTCATCGGAGTAGATAAGAGTAGTGAATAATATTTATGATTCGAAATTTTGCTTATTCTTAGCATATTGATCAGGCAGGCAGACAGATAGACAGGCAGACAGACAGACAGACAGACAGACAGACAGACAGACAGACAGACAGACAGACAGACAGACAGACAGACATACATACATACAGACAGACAGGACAGACCAGACAGACAGACAGACAGACAGACAGACAGACATACAGACAGACAGACAGACATTGCATTGATTGATTATAGATAGATAGATAGATAGATAGATAGATATGATAGATAGATAGATAGATATAAGATAGATAGATAGGATAGATAGATAGATAGATAGATAGATAGATAGATAGATAGATAGATAGATGATAGATAGATAGATAGATAGATAGATAGATAGATAGATAGATAGATAGATAGCTAGATAGATATATGATAGATAGATTATAATAGATATATAGAAGATATAGATCGCTCTCGCTCGCTCGCTCGCTGCTCGCTGCTCCTCGCTCGCTCGCTCGCTCGCTGCTCGCTCGCTCGCTCGCTCGCTCGCTCGCTCGCTCGCTAGCTCGCTCCCGCTCGCTCTCGCTCGCTCGCTCGCTCGCTCGCTCGCTCGCTCTCTCGCTCGCTCGCTCGCTCGCTCTCTCGCTCGCTCGCTCTCTCTCGCTCGCTCGCTCGCTCGCTCTCGCTCGCTCCCTCGCTAGCTCGCGCGCTCGCTCGATAGCTAGATAGCTAGCTAGATAGATGATAGATATAGATAGATAGATAGATAGATAGATAGATAGATAGATAGATAGATAGATAGATTAGATATAGATTTTCAATACAGCAATAATATTTTATCAATTTCAAAACTTTCGTTTAAAATTTCAAATCTGATAACCGTTATAAAATTGTATTACATTAATACTAATGTAGACATAAGTGTACATATAAGTGTTAATTTAAACAAATTCTAATACAAGTACAATATAAAGCTATCAATATATTATTCAGCAGATAATTAGAAATATCAAACGCACAGATACGACTCATATAAACATTAATAGCCGGCAAAACAAAAACACAAAACCAAAAATAGACCAAACAAAAAATATATATGGACAAGAGAAATGAAAAATTCAACACACTTCAGTAAAACGAATACTGCGGCACGGGTTAAACGCAAGCGCTAATACAATGATATCGAAATGTCAAATTGTAATGACAATCGTATAGAATTTGAAACATGTGCACAAATTGTAAATAAAACCGAATGTTGTCATTTCGTGGTACAAAGTGAATGTGATGTAAACAATGTAAAAAAATTGTGAAATTTTACTTGTTATGAATTAAAATAAAAAAACAAGGTAAAAAATAATTGCACAAATATTTAAAGAGAGTCGAATATATAATCCACAAACTATATCATCCACCGCGAAATGTAATAAGTGTTAAGGGTTAAGATATATTTTTGTTTTGGTTGCATGAAATTGTCGCACAGTAGGTCGGATCAGACATTAATGTAGTCAAACTTTGTTTTTCTAATATTCTCTAAACTTGAATAGTATGGTGGTCTTAAAGCTGATTCTAGTCTCTATACAAGGTCTTCTTTAGAAAGTGACTGAAAAGGTTCTCTTCCGCAAATTACCAACATGTTCGTGCTCCTATAGTACAAAATCCCCATAAATGTAATAAATAAGTACCTATATCTTGGTGGCAAAGTGATCGTTTACACAGGCCAACAAGATTTGTCGAAAGCCATTGACCCAAAGAAATTCTAAAGAATTTTTAGATATCGTGTTCTCAACTATAAATAAACCTTTTTTGGTCATATTTGATACGTGATAGCAGCGTGAAGACATATTTTTGAGACGTGAAGACGTTTTTTATAATATTTGTTAGTTCTTCTGAAAGTCCTATCACTTTAAAATAAGGTCTTAATCTGTCCCCTTGAACTGATAAATATTTGGTAGATTGTGCTTGAAGGCACTTTTCGGAAAGATTAAATATGTATCTATAGTAAAAAGTTTTAAGTTAATCTATTTTCTAGGAAATGTTTATATTTAAACCCACTGTGCGACAATGCATTACAACTTGATACAACTTATTATCGTCGCATTAACAGCAGAAAGACGTAAGAAAAAAAGAATAGAATTGAAAAGTAAAATCCGATAAAAAATTGAGCAAGTGAGTGATTTAATGGAGAGTGTTTAAATAAATGAGAAAAAATAAATAAAAGTATTGGAAAGGGGGGTTAGGAAACGAAAGAAACATTAACAACAACTACATACAAAAACGTAACTACCCAAGCAGAAAAAAAAAGCAATTGAATTACTGGATTTCTCTCGAGCTCTGGCCAGGTCTCACTCACTATGGCCGCTTTAGTTTATTGTGTGTGCAGTGCATTGAATGATCTCTACGTCTTTTCAAATGCCTACAGACGGTGTAATTATAATTTTACACAAACAATAAAGTATCTAAAATACAAAGAACGTTTGAAATTATTCTATAAATATTGTTGTGATTTTCGCGAAAATTATTATCGCAATACAGTTAATAGTGCCAAATTACAAGACCAAGACAATCATCATCATCATCATCTGCAACAAGAGCCACTGCTGTTGACAAGAAAAATGTATAAATCTAATCGAAGTGGAATTGATTTTGCAGCTATAGAAGCATCGGCGGAGGCATTTGAAGTCATTGACTCTTTTGCGGCGAAAACACCACACGGTTCGGTGGAAAATTTCTTAGAAGCTGAAAGAATCAATACGAATTTTCGTGAAAACTACTTTGAGGATGACATAGAAATTATTAATGGCGTAGAAGCTGAATATGAAGTAAGCTAAATCTATCTATTTATCTGTCAATCATTATACTATTATAAGTTGTCATAGGTTTTCAACTTGCTATCGGTTTTTCCTAAAAAAAATATTACGTTGCTTATTTTTTTTATTTGTTTTTACAGTTCGTAATAATCTATCTTTTATGAAAAAATTTAATTGTTGTAGTTGTTTTTTCTCTTGTTTTCTGTTTTTTTTTTCTTCTTGTTTGTTTTTCTTTCGTTATCTTTAGTATATGTTTTACTTTTTTATATTTTTCATATTCTTTGACATTTCATTTTGTTTTTAGCATTTTACTAAATTTTAGTAGTAGATTAATAAAGCTTTAGTAAACACCAGCCTTATGTTAAATCTCTAACAGCTGTTTGTTTAATGTTAGTTTGTTTTTATATTAAACAGCTGTTAAGCTTTTTGTTTGCTATTGCTGTTAAATTCCTCTCTCATGTTGGGTTAAACTTGATTATATGCGCTCTTTAAATTGCTTTTAATCAGGGGTGGATACGTTTTTTATTGTAATAAGTATCATTCAACATATTTTTATTAGGGTTCTATAAATCAACGGTTCCCAAATGGGGGTCCGCGGACCCCTAGTGGTCCGTAGTAAAATCCTAGGGGGTCCGCGAAGACGAACGAAAAAAACATGAATAGACAATATTCTTTTATATGTATGTACAAATATCTCCAATTTTTGTGCAATAATCCCAAATTTTTTGGTGACTTTTTGAATTTTATTTTTTCGGTTGTTTATCAGGAAGAAGCTAGGCCCTACAAATTTATTGTATAACTTTTATAAAGTAAAGTATTGCGTGATTTGTAATTTTATTTCCTGTATATGTACTGAAATAATGGTTTTTATTTCAGACAAATAATACTCTGCCTTACAATTAAATTAGGGATACTGGTATTCCGGAGTATGAAGTTCAATTCAAAGACAAGCTCATTACAGATTTAAGTTTATCAAATTGTAAGCAAAAGTGTTCTCGTTTGAAGGGACTAAAATTATATATTTTCAAAACAGAGGTGACTCTTTATGCATCTCTTTATAAATATTCCAATACGACGTGATACACAGATTTTAACTTGATTTTGTCGACCAATACATGTTATTAAATTAACATCAGAAAATCCATAGCGTTTCGCGTAAATATGTAGCCAAAAACCATGAAGTAAATAATTTGTTGGTATTTTAAAATTCAAATTTAAGTTCAAAATTCACAGTACTTTAACAAAGAGTTCAAATCATATATTATGCGGATAACGCATTCCGCAACAACATAGAAGAAGTCCAACTTTCTTATATTATTTTCCCGAAAACTTAGCTCACTTACTCAGTTCACCCTTTGCAATCGCAACAAATTTTGAAACGTGACTCCTTAAGCACATGTGACAATATTTGATAAAGAAACCTTTTAGCTACCTTGAAGAAAAATGAACATGAAAGATCTCACGATCATAAAATGAAACATCATGAAACATATCAACAAAGAATTCATTCTATCTTCAAAACATGCAATTGAAAACCTATCTGAAATATTATATATTCTCAATGTACGGGAATATTTTATAGATATGACATCTCTACATTTATTAGACCTAGGGATTAATGGACTAGGTCAATTTTCGGATGGACAATTATTTAGAACAATAGAATATCAAAATATGTATGGGGGTCCGCGAAATTAAATAAGTTCTTCAAGGGGTCCGCGAAGTAAAAATCGGTGGGAACCGCTGCTATAAATCGACTTTCGAATAATCGAACAATCGACTTTTTGTCGGAAAAAGTCGAAGTCGACTATTTTGTTCCAAAAAAGTCGATAGCTCGACTATCGTCTGTGAAAAAAGTCGACTTTGTTAATAAAAGTCGAAAAGTCTGAAAGTCGAAAAGTGTGAAAGTCGAAAAGTCTGAAAGTCGAAAAGTCTGAAAGTCGAAAAGTCTGAAAGTCGAAAAGTCGAATAAAGTCGAAAAAAGTCGAAGAAGTCGAAAAAAGTCGAAAAGTCGTAAAAAGTCGAAAAAAGAGTCGTAAAAAGTCGAAAAAAAGTCGAAAGTCGAAAAAATCGGAAAAAGTCGAAACTCCAAAATTGTAGAAAAAGTTCAAAAATAGTCGAAAATTTTAAAAAAAGTGGAAAAAAAGTCAAAAACTCTAAAATAGTCGGAAAACCCCGAAAACAGTCAAAAAATAGTCGAAAAAAGTCGAAAGAAGTCGAAATAGTCACAAAGTCGAAAATAGTCACAAAGTCGAAAAAAATCGGAAAATGTCGAAAAAAGTCGAAAAGTCGACTATTTATAAAATACTTATAGTCGAAAAGTCTAAAAGTCGACTTTTAATTAAATGAAAGAAGTCGAAAAATCGACTTTTCATAAAATCAAAAAGTCGAATTTTCGTTTCAACTATAGAATCCTAATTTTTATACCCTACACCAGGCATGGAAAATCGCTTATTATTGTACTTTTTTGAATAAAACCTAATAAGGTACACATGCATACATTATCTGATTCCTTATAGGCATCGAAATAGGATTAGTGATGACCGACTACGCAAACCCCGTTTTTTTTAGTTAATTTATTTAAATGTCCGTCTTTCTGAATGTTTGTTTAATTAAATTTTCCGAAGACACCTGATATGTTCAAATTTTTAATGCAATCCTTCGAGGAGTTCCTTATTTAAGTTCAAAAACTATTTTTAAGGACTGATTATTCCCTAAATATAGTTTTTTCTCATTCCTGATAAGTTTTTTCATAAACAACAGTATTTCCATTCGAATCGGTTAAAATTTCCATATAGTCATCATACAAATGTATATACTTTCGGAAAAGATTTATTTATAGTTAACTAACTTATCCTGGATCTTCGATCCCTATACCAAAGTAAAATTAAACCGAAATTAAATGAAAAATGTTCTTTTAGATTCTCATTTAATCCATTTTATGAAAGAAATCATATGCCTTGGTTCAATATAATAGATAATTCAGAAAGTGCCATTCGAAGAACCGAAAAGTACCAATAAGTAATAGTACAGGTTTTCAGGTTTCTTTTATAGGTTTTAATATAATCTAAAGGTTGTGTATTTAGTTTTATGTTTCTAGGTTCAATATTACAAAAGGTTTTGGTATCCGAGTTGCAATAAGCACACTTAATCTGCCAATTTGCAAAATTTGATCAAAATGTGTTTGAGCAAATTTAAAATTCGCCTTTTTAAGCGTTTTTTGGTACTTTTTCTCTCTCTCTCTCTAGCGAAAACTAAATTTTATAAAAAAGTACCGAAAATAAGTACGATTTTAAATCTTAAACGTCTGATTTTCCCAAAAGTACCAAACTTATATTCGAAATTTTTCAAAAAGGTTAGAATGTGATATAAGTTTTCTTCTACGTTCACTGGTTAAAAATATACATGAGGTCAAAAAAAAAAGTACCAAACTACAATTTTTACCCTTTTAATTATAAAAAGAACCGAATTTTAAAAAAGTATCAGGCACCTGACCACATTTTTTTAAAATAAACAATGATAAGTGCAATATATTTGTTGTAACTGTTTTAGTTTAGGAGATTTCCTAAATATTGGTCATTTAGATCTTTCTTAGTAAATCTACATGACCAAAAGTGAATCTAATGTTAAAATATTAGGTTTAGCTGAATATCGGTATTATCACAAAATTTTGCTTATATATGTTTGTAAATCTAAAAGCAGTAAAAATCGTATTACCGACTATGGAGTCCATAGTATGGACCTGTATATGTAAATAATTGACCATAGTTCCTTATATAGGAGCTTCCAAAAATCAATTAAACATATTTCATTAACCATATTGGGACAATCGGCATAGCCCCCTATAACTTCAAGTTTTAAGTTGTATTACAAATAAAAGAACAGTCGATATGAAGGACTTTAATATGGCGCATGTTTGAAGTACCGATTAAAAAAATAGGAATTTTATGTTATGACCTCTTGGAGTAAACATTTGATAAAAAAAGTTTGTATAAATTGTTGACCCTAAATATTAGGCGGGCATAAATCATGAATCACACCTTCAGACATCAATTGCGAATATTTTACAAAATTGCAAATTAGTGTGCATAACTGTCGTATATAGCCAAACTTGTTGATTTTGTTTATGCAAAAAAATTAAAGAAAAAATCAACTATGAGATTAAAAGCTCAATTTAAAGTTATTTGTACTCTTTAACAACCACCACTGGTCAGGCATGGAAAATTTACTACTATTGTACTTTTTGACATCGAAAAATACCACAATACCCCCTGACGTAATAAGTACTTTTTCTAAACTTTGCTAATAATAGAATTGTTAATAGACTGGTACATAGACTAATCAGTATGCTAGTTAATCGATTAGCCAAAAGAGGAGTCTTAGACTAGTCAATAGTGGTATGTCAATAGACTGATCTATAGACTAGACAATAAACTAGTCAGTAGACTAATCAATTGTATAGTCTTTAGACTAGTCAATAGGCTAGTTCATTTTTAGTTAGTCCACATACTTGTCAATAGGCAAATCTATAGTCAAGTCCATGGATTAGCCAATAGACGAGATCATAGGCTATTCAATAGATTAATCTATGGGATAATCCACAGACTAGTCAATAGATTAGTCCCATAGTTAACAGACTAATAGACTAAACCACATACAAGCTAATAGTATAGTAAATATAGACTAGTTAATGTACTAGTCAATACACTAGAATAGTATAGTCAATAAACTAGTCAATAGACTAGTTAATAGACTAGACAAGAGGCTAGTCCACTGAAATGCAACAGACTAGTTAATAGAGTTGTCCATAGTCCATCCATAGACCAGTCAATTGGTTAGTTCATTTACTAGTCAATATGCAAGTTTAAAGACTACTCAAAGCTCTTAGAAATGTAATTTAGTACTTTTTAACTTAAATAGTACTATATTCGGAAACATTTAATACAATTTCAAAATTAAAATTTTCCATGCCTGGCTACCACCCGGTCTCTATTTGTGTGAAAAAAAAGCTTTTTTGAGTTAAAAGCTTTTTGAGTTAATTTTATTAACACGCTAGTGGTGAAGTAAGTGTACATATTATTAAAAGCTTTTTTAATGTTGTTTTTGTTTTTTGTTTGTTTGGTTCCAAACAATAATCACCATTTTACTCTACTCAGTCTAGTCGCGTTTTATTGCAACGATACACATTCAATACTAAATTGAAAATAAATAAAAATAAATTAAAATTTCAAAGAAACTACTGCACAAAAACGCTAATTCATAAAATATTATTTATTTTAAAACATTCGTTTTTATCGTTTTATATTAACACTTTTATTTGTTAATAAACACTTAAGGAAATGACAACATTTGTTTATCGCAACAGCGGCCATAAACTAAATAATACTAAAACATTGAAAAATTATAATAAACAATATTATAAACAAATGAATTTTAAAGAATTTCAACAAAAATCCAAAAAAATTAAAAGGCACGAAACAAGAGAAAATACAACTAAAAGATAAAAATAAATAAGAAATAAATATTCCTCATGGTTGTAGTATAAAATTTGTAAATCGATTTTTTTATTATAGAACAAAACAAGATAAACTGTGATTTAATGACTTTGCTTTTGTAATTTTATATGTGTGCAAAAAAAAACAAAAATATTCACTAAAGAATCTCCTTAAACAAATAAAAAAATTCAATGCTCAGTTAAATTTAAAATATTAATATTTAAAAAAAAAATATTTTGAATGATTCACCTTAGAATAATTCTGTTAAATAAATAAACTTAACAAAACAACTGAAAAGAAATATAAAATTATTAAATTTTTGTGCACGTACTGTAAAATTTACATTGTTTAGCAATAACAAATAAGAAAACAAAAAATCAACTGCCTCCAAAATAAACATTATTTTATACTTGTATAGAACAAAAAATTCCTCTATACTTTTCTCCTATACAAAAACAAACAAAAAAATAAAATACATTAAACAAGTTCAAAAAGTCTTCGTTATAAAACAACTAAAATAAGAAACTAAAAACAAAATAAACAAATCAAACAGAATTTAAGAAAATATATAAATCAGTATTTTTACGCTCGCACTATTTTTTATTTATTTGATATTAAAATTGCTCATACGCCACATACTGCTGAACGTTCTTCAACTTTGTTGTTGTAGTTACAAATTCGTATTTGTAAGTGTGTCATTCGAACGCGACCTTATTCGATACAAAATTAACTTTTGTTTTTGTCACAAAAAAAAGTGTTTTAACGTTTTCGGACTAATTTTATAATCGGCTTTGAAACAAAAACAATAATCGTCATCCACCACCCAAGTAAAAACAGAAACAACACTACGAAAAACATTAACTCACCTGCCTGAATTTAACAAACAATATTTAGTTTAAATTAATTTTTTTTGTTTGTTTTGCAAATACATGAGTGTTTTGAGTTTTCGTGATATACTGCGTAAAGCCTTTTGCTGTTGTAGATCAAATCAAAAGGCTGGTAATAATGAGGTGAGTTTTCAAATGTCTCCACAGTAAACGCAAGAAGTAACAGTGTGATTGCTAGCCTATAGACTAGGCTATAGACGAGACTATAGACTAGACTATAGACTAGACTATAGACTAGACTATATACTAGACTATAGACTAGACTATAGACTAGACTATAGACTAGACTATAGACTAGACTATAGACTAGACTATAGACTAGACTATAGACTAGACTATAGACTAGACTATAGACTAGACTATAGACTAGACTATAGACTAAACTATAGACTAGACTATAGACTAGACTATAGACTAGACTAAAGACTAGACTATAGACTGGACTAGACTATAGACTGGACTAGACTATAGACTAGACTATAGACTAGACTATAGACTAGACTATAGACTAGACTATAGACTAGACTATAGACTAGACTATAGACTAGACTATAGACTAGACTATAGACTAGACTATAGACTAGACTATAGACTAGACTATAGACTAGACTATAGACTAGACTATAGACTAGACTATAGACTAGACTATAGACTAGACTATAGACTAGACTATAGACTAGACTATAGACTAGACTATAGACTAAACTATAGACTAGACTATAGACTAGACTATAGACTAGACTAAAGACTAGACTATAGACTGGACTAGACTATAGACTGGACTAGACTATAGACTAGACTATAGACTAGACTATAGACTAGACTATAGACTAGACTATAGACTAGACTATAGACTAGACTATAGACTAGACTATAGACTAGACTATAGACTAGACTATAGACTAGACTATAGACTAGACTATAGACTAGACAATAGACTAGACTATAGACTAGACTATAGACTAGACTATAGACTAGACAATAGACTAGACTATAGACTAGATTATAGACTAGACTATAGACTAGACTATAAACTAGACTATAGACTAGACTATAGACCAGACTATAGACTAGACTATAGACTATACTATAGACTAGACTATAGACTAGACTATAGACTAGACTATAGACTAGACTATAGACTAGACTATAGACTAGACTATAGACTAGACTATAGACTAGACTATAGACTAGACTATAGACTAGACTATAGACTAGACTATAGACTAGACTATAGACTAGACTATAGACTAGACTATAGACTAGACTATAGACTAGACTATAGACTAGACTATAGACTAGACTATAGACTAGACTATAGACTAGACTATAGACTAGACTATAGACTAGACTATAGACTAGACTATAGACTAGACTATAGACTAGACTATAGACTAGACTATAGACTAGACTATAGACTAGACTATAGACTAGACTATAGACTAGACTATAGACTAGACTATAGACTAGACTATAGACTAGACTATAGACTAGACTATAGACTAGACTATAGACTAGACTATAGACTAGACTATAGACTAGACTATAGACTAGACTATAGACTAGACTATAGACTAGACTATAGACTAGACTATAGACTAGACTATAGACTAGACTATAGACTAGACTATAGACTAGACTATAGACTAGACTATAGACTAGACTATAGACTAGACTATAGACTAGACTATAGACTAGACTATAGACTAGACTATAGACTAGACTATAGACTAGACTATAGACTAGACTATAGACTAGACTATAGACTAGACTATAGACTAGACTATAGACTAGACTATAGACTAGACTATAGACTAGACTATAGACTAGACTATAGACTAGACTATAGACTAGACTATAGACTAGACTATAGACTAGACTATAGACTAGACTATAGACTAGACTATAGACTAGACTATAGACTAGACTATAGACTAGACTATAGACTAGACTATAGACTAGACTATAGACTAGACTATAGACTAGACTATAGACTAGACTATAGACTAGACTATAGACTAGACTATAGACTAGACTATAGACTAGACTATAGACTAGACTATAGACTAGACTATAGACTAGACTATAGACTAGACTATAGACTAGACTATAGACTAGACTATAGACTAGACTATAGACTAGACTATAGACTAGACTCTAGACTAGACTATAGACTAGACTCTAGACTAGACTATAGACTAGACTCTAGACTAGACTCTAGACTAGACTATAGACTAGATTATGGACTAGACTATAGACCAGACTATAGACCAGACTATAGACTAGACTATAGACTTGACTATAGACTAGACTATAGACTAGACTATAGACTAGACTATAGACTAGACTAGACTAGACTAGACTATAGACTAGACTATAGACTAGACTATAGACTAGACTATAGACTACTACTAGACTATAGACTAGACTATAGACTAGACTATAGACTAGACTATAGACTAGACTAGACTATAGACTAGACTAGACTATATACTAGACTATAGACTAGACTATAGACTAGACTATAGACTAGACTATAGACTAGACTATAGACTAGACTATAGACTAGACTATAGACTAGACTATAGACTAGACTATAGACTAGACTATAGACTAGACTATAGACTAGACTATAGACTAGACTATAGACTAGACTATAGACTAGACTATAGACTAGACTATAGACTAGACTATAGACTAGACTATAGACTAGACTATAGACTAGACTATAGACTAGACTATAGACTAGACTATAGACTAGACTATAGACTAGACTATAGACTAGACTATAGACTAGACTATAGACTAGACTATAGACTAGACTATAGACTAGACTATAGACTAGACTATAGACTAGACTATAGACTAGACTATAGACTAGACTATAGACTAGACTATAGACTAGACTAGAGACTAGACTATAGACTAGACTATAGACTAGACTATAGACTAGACTATAGACTAGACTATAGACTAGACTATAGACTAGACTATAGACTAGACTATAGACTAGACTATAGACTAGACTAAGACTAGACTATAGACTAGACTATAGACTAGACTATAGACTAGACTATAGACTAGACTATAGACTAGACTATAGACTAGACTATAGACTAGACTATAGACTAGACTATAGACTAGACTATAGACTAGACTATAGACTAGACTATAGACTAGACTATAGACTAGACTATAGACTAGACTATAGACTAGACTATAGACTAGACTATAGACTAGACTATAGACTAGACTATAGACTAGACTATAGACTAGACTATAGACTAGACTATAGACTAGACTATAGACTAGACTATAGACTAGACTATAGACTAGACTATAGACTAGACTATAGACTAGACTATAGACTAGACTATAGACTAGACTATAGACTAGACTATAGACTAGACTATAGACTAGACTATAGACTAGACTATAGACTAGACTATAGACTAGACTATAGACTAGACTATAGACTAGACTATAGACTAGACTATAGACTAGACTATAGACTAGACTATAGACTAGACTATAGACTAGACTATAGACTAGACTATAGACTAGACTATAGACTAGACTATAGACTAGACTATAGACTAGACTATAGACTAGACTATAGACTAGACTATAGACTAGACTATAGACTAGACTATAGACTAGACTATAGACTAGACTATAGACTAGACTATAGACTAGACTATAGACTAGACTATAGACTAGACTATAGACTAGACTATAGACTAGACTATAGACTAGACTATAGACTAGACTATAGACTAGACTATAGACTAGACTATAGACTAGACTATAGACTATAGACTATAGACTAGACTATAGACTAGACTATAGAGACTAGACTATAGACTAGACTATAGACTAGACTATAGACTAGACTATAGACTAGACTATAGACTAGACTATAGACTAGACTATAGACTAGACTATAGACTAGACTATAGACTAGACTATAGACTAGACTATAGACTAGACTATAGACTAGACTATAGACTAGACTATAGACTAGACTATAGACTAGACTATAGACTAGACTATAGACTAGACTATAGACTAGACTATAGACTAGACTATAGACTAGACTATAGACTAGACTATAGACTAGACTATAGACTAGACTATAGACTAGACTAGACTAGACTATAGACTAGACTATAGACTAGACTATAGACTAGACTATAGACTAGACTATAGACTAGACTATAGACTAGACTATAGACTAGACTATAGACTAGACTATAGACTAGACTATAGACTAGACTATAGACTAGACTATAGACTAGACTATAGACTAGACTATAGACTAGACTATAGACTAGACTATAGACTAGACTATAGACTAGACTATAGACTTTTATGTTGGCGGATCACAAAACGAGTCCATTTTCTTTGTTAAACAGTGTTGTGAGGAACAATTTTATTTGATTCTATTCCACAACTAAATTAAAGACACCTTTCCACTATTGTTAAAAATAAAAATAACTTGAAATGTTATATGATATTACCACAGTTCTAATTGTTTCACTTATTGTACAATTTTATTTGAACTGTTAATTAAGGTGAAAGTTGTACAATGTAATTCACCACAAATTAGATATTTAATTATAAATTAAGTCAAGAACTTTTGTGAATTTTCCATTTGCGGACGTGATAAATTAAACACTTTCATTTGTTTTCAATATTTTTATAGTTTTGCTCATTTTCTGACTAAAGCTTACAAATCTGACGAGTATTGAAATTTCCTATAAAACATATAGTTTTATTGGAAATAATTTTAGTTAGATGTAGGGTATAATATGTCTGATAACGACTTAAATATTTGCAATTTATTTTTGCTTTAAAAAATTAATATTAAGTACATGTCAACTGAACATTGATGATTAATATAATTTATACAAAGTATGACAAATTTAAATAAGCTTGCCAATTTAGACATGTCTTAATTAAAACCTGCTTATAATACAAATAACTAACGAAATTGTTAAGAATTTTGAGGTTATATTTACAGTGGACGTCCACTAGTACGAATTATATAGTGTCAGGCCCTTTCGTAATACCGAAAAATTCGTATTATTGAACAACACATTTTGTATGTTTAAATTCAAATAATACACATAAAATATTGGATTTTATTTATTTTTGTTTTATTTTTCATGAAAAATTACATAACGGAACAAAATATAATAAATGTGTATTATTTTAAATAAATTTCTTGTACATAAACAGGCATAAAAGGGACATATTTACGTATATGAATTGTTAATTTTGAAAGTATCGTGAGTCCAATGGTTGAAATGAGATATATGTAGAAGGTATTAAATTTTAATGTTTTTAAAAAGATGTGTGCCAAAGACAATTTGCAATTTACATATGTGTTCTAAAATGTATTAAAATGTTCAGATTACATAAAACATTTATTAGAAACTTGAATGGAATATACCACAATTCTCTAATTTATAATTTTCTCTTAAAAATTAGAATAGTTATCCTTAAACCCATTGTTTGGAATGTGGAGTCACACTACTTTCAAAATTAACAGTTCATACATACATATGTATATAAATATCATTTTACTTATTAAAAAATCCATCATTTAACATCGATGTTTATTACATTGTAAAATGATTCTTACGGCTTTTTCAATAACAGCGCTTTTGAGGCTTCAATATTGTTCTCAGCAGAGTTATTGTCGGGAACTAATAAAATACTTTCCTCATTGGCGTTATCATCCAATTTAATTTCTTCTCTTGGGTCATCAAAATTCCAATAAAATAAATTAATAACACTAAATAATTGTTGATTTGTAAATATACATGCAGTAAATTGTGTGTATAGGATTTTTAAAAATACAAAACACTTGTAATAAATACAAAAAAAACTTCAAAATTACTGAGCTTAAGGTGAATGATACCGAAATAATAAAATAAAAACATAATAAAAACTTCATTCATACGTAAATAAAACCAAAATTCCCATAAAAAATGCGTTATTCGTACTATCGAACAGAAAAATTGTGACTTTATTCGTACTATAGAGTAGACAATGCAACAATTTTGCCATTCGTATTATTGGATATTCGTAATAAAGAGTGTACGTACTATTGGACGTCCACTGTATATAGAATATATTTTTTTGTGTTTTCAATTTGTATAATTAATGAATTCAAAAAAATTTATTTCAACACTTCGCATATCAATCAAATTTATAAATAGAAGGAATTTTGGGGGATATTGAATATTTGATATATGTATTAACAAATTATATAATTCTTGGGGAAATAACGTAATGTAAATAACTACTAGTCAATAGATTAGAATATGTAGTAGAACATCCATAAACTAGTTTATAGAACATAGACTAGTACATTGATCAGTTAGTCCATAGAGAAGTCAATAGATATTTTCATAGTTTAGTCCTTAGACTTGCCAGTATATAATTTCATGGACTAGTTAATAGACCAATTCATACACTAGTCTATAATCTAATCAATAGACTATTTCATAAAGTAATCCACAGACTAGTCCATAAAATAGTCCATAGACTAGTCGGCAGCTAATAGATTAATTTATAGACTATTCCTTAGACCAGTCAATATATTATTTAATAGACTAGTACATATACTAATCAAGAGATCAATCCATACACTTGTCCATAAGTTAGTCAATAGACGATATCATACAGTAGTCCACAGACTATTCTGTGGAATAGTACGTAAACTAGCCAATATAGTCTATAACTAGCTTATAGACCAGCCCAGAGACTAGGCAATAGACTAGTCCTAGACTAGTATATAGAGTAGCCAATATACTAACCAGTAGCTAGTACATAGATAAGTCCACAGATTAGTCAATATACCAGACAATAGAATTGTCTAAAACACATGTCAGTAGAATACACAATATACTAACCAGTAGATAAGTTCGTAAACTAGTCCAAACAGTTAGCTAGTACATAGATAAGTCCACAGATTAGTCAATATACCAGACAATAGAATTGTCTAAAATACTTGTCAGTATAATAAACCAGTTTCTGGACTAGTCAGTGGACCAGTTCATGGACTAGTCAGTGGACAAGTTCCTGGACTAGTCAATAGACCCGCCAATTGGCTGTTCCAAAAAAAGTCAATAGACTTGTCCAAAACACTTGTCAGTAGAATAGTTCATAGACTAATCCATTGACTAGTCAGTAGACTAGTCAGTAGACCAGTCCATAGACTAGTCAGTGTACCAGTTCCTGGACTAGTCAATAGACCAGTCGATTAATTAGTCCATACATTAGAATGCATTAATCTAATCCATATACCATAGACTAGTTCATTGGCTTGTCAATAGACTAGTCTCCAGACAAGTACATAGACTAATAAAGAAGCCAACCCACACAGTAGCGCATAGTTTAATCAATTGACTAGATCATTGAATAGTTTATAGACTACTCTGTAGAATAGTCCTTACACTATTCAGTAGATTAGTCCGTAGACTAGTCCATTGACTAGCTATAGACTACTTCATAGATTAGGCAGCAGACTTGTTTGTAGACAAATCAAAAAAGTAGTCAAAACACTAGTCCATACACAAGTCCATAGACAATCGACTACTCAATGGACTAGTAAACAGACTGGATTGTTTCATGTCTGGTCTCTACGGATGTATCATACATACAATCCATCTTTCAGATGTTGTTACTTTTTTTAGACACCAGTTAATCCAATGTTGTTATTGATTATTTGCTCATCTCCTTGAATGTTGCTAGGGGTTCACATTTGGAATGTGCAGGTGTAGGGTAAATAAAAACTCAACAAAAAAAATCAATAACAATCTCTTGAACATTGTCCATTTTTAACTTAGGTTATCAAAACTTCTTCAACAAGTCAATGGCTCAACGATAAGAAAGAACATTTAATATGAATATTTAAAATCAAAAATAAAAAAAACCAACTAAATGGCTGCTAAAGCCACAACCCTAATCTGATAACCATATTTTTAAGTATTCAATAAAAATTCAATAAACAAAATTTCAACATTTTACCAAATAAAGATGTGAACATGAAAAAAAAAATTATTAAATTATACTCATATAATTGGTTAAGTTGAAATATTAAATGTTGTTGACTTTTAACAACAGACACCGAAAAAAGGCACACACTTCCAAACCATTCCAGCAATTATTAAATGAATAAAATTCATTAACGATAACGTCATTGTTTATACTCGTGTATTTTTATTATTATAAGTTTTGTTTTGTTGTCTTTTCTTTTAAAAGTTTTATTAAAACGTTAAACGGTTGACTGTTTAACGTGTAGTACACCTGATACCTCATCAAAATTGATGTATTTTGATAAGAATTAAATCAAATAATTAGCAAAAATATAAAGAAAATAATAATTAAATATGTAGTTTATCAACAACATGAAATTAATCATGAAAACATTCCTACTTAGGTGTACCCTACACACAAGTAGGTGATAACTTAAGTGTATGAGGGCATTTGTTAATTTAAGAAATTTGATGGAGAGCAAATTTCTACTTTGTAGAGTATTTAAAATTTAACATTGTTAATTTTTTTTATACCCACCATCGAAAAAGATGGGGGGTATATTGATTTTGTCATTCCGTTTGTAACACATCGAAATATTGGTCATACACCCACAAAAGTATATATATTCTTGGTCCTCATTAAATTCTAAGACGATCTAGCCATGTCTGTCCGTCCGTCCGTCTGTCTGTCTGTCTGTCTGTTGAAAGCACGATAGAGTCCGAATGGAAAGAGCTAGAGGATTGAAATTTCACACAAATATTTCTTATAGGTAAGGTTTGTTTGGTATTGAAAATGGGATAGCCCCCATACAAGTGGCGCCTCGAAAATCAGCTTTAACAGCCATAACTTGCTTAAAAATACGAATATAGCGATGAAATTCGACATAAGTAAGTTTCTAATCATCCAAAATCACTATGCAAAATTTTATGAGGATCGGTCCATAATTGACCCTACCCCCCATATAAGGTCCCCTTCAAAAAATGACTTTATCGCTCATTACTGCCTTAAAAATACTAGTATATAGATGAAATTCGACATAAGTAAGTTTCATACGAGTCAAAATCTATCTAAAAACTTTTATGAGGATCGACCCATAATTATAATCGACCCATAATATAAGGTCCCCTTCAGAAAATTACTTTAACGCTTATAACTGGCCTAAAAATACGAGTATATAGATGAAATTCGACATAAGTAAGTTTCATTCGAGTCAAACGAGGTTTGATGGTGGGTATATAAGATTCGGCATAGCTGAATATAACACTCTTACTTGTTCAATTTTATACTTGATCAATTTTTCCACTCCAACAACTTAATATTAATGGATCACTTTGACATGATATACAGTTGCAAAAATAATTTGTTTGTTCATTATATTTTATAATCATTGATTATACTTAATTTTACTTACTCTAGGATTCAAGGACTTAAAGTGGCATTTTCTCATGGCAACATAATATAAAGTCAAACAGATGAAAATAGATTTTACGTAGTAGAATTTAATTTCTTTAATATATTTCTTTACATTGTTCAAGGTTTTATGTTTCAGCCAGTTTTTTCTTTTTACTTTCTTTTGTTTACTTTTATTTTATTTTACTTTGAATGGCAGTAATCGTAAGTAATGAGTATGTGGAACTTAAAATGACGAATTGTTGCAGATACTATTAGTACGTGTAGCTATGAGATGAGTAATTTTTGTAAACAAAAACAAATTGCCTTTAAGAAAAATTATTATTATATATATATTTTTTTGTTATAGACTTAATAAGTGTATAATAATTGAGTTAAATTGTAATAATATCTATTAATAAAGTTAAAGTTTATTATAGGGGAAGACCCTGTGTATATTTGTATCAGCTACTGTTAGAGATAAGCAATTATATTAATTATACATAATTAAGTTGATTAGGTGTTCCCAGACTTTTGTGTGTATTTTTGTTCTATTTTGCAACATTAGTTTTTTTAATTTATCTTTTTCCTTAATTATTAGCTGTTCATTTGACTTAAATTGTTTTATCCAATGTTAAATGTTCTTTTGTTTTAAAATGTGGGCGTAAAATGGGCGTGGCATTTTATTAAAATTAAGTTCGAAAGTAACTTTAGTGCTGTACACTACAAGGTGGCTCTGAGGTTATTAATTTCTATTAATAACCTCCTAAGGAACATTATCGAGAAAGGACTTAGATCTGCCAACTATGCAGATGATGTCGTAAAGGATCCAAATTACTTGTGTAGAAGTCCTGAGGAGGCTCTATGCGGTACACCACAAGGTGAAATTTTGTCCCCGTTACTCTGGGTAACCACTACTAATAACCACCTAAGGACCATAAGCGAGGAAGAATTTAGATCTGTCTGCTATGCAGATGATGTCGTAAAAGAACCAAATTACATGTGTAGAAGAGCTAAGGAAGCTCTGAATTAGGTCTCGAGTGGGCTCAAACCGGCGAAGAGAGAAATCTGTCATTTCACAAGGAAGACAAAAATTTCTACGAATACTGAACCCCGTTTCCTGGGCAAGAAGATAGCTTGATCGGACATTAATATGGAGACACCACATAGAGGATAGGATCAACAAGGCATATTGGTGTTGGGCGATATGTAGGCATGAAAAGGGGTATAAGTCCTACTATGACTAGCTTATGCTTCAATAATCTGGTGGACACTTTTTGGACAAAAAGTGTAATATCAAACTACCACAGGGAGTACAGCGTGTATGCTGCTTAAGTATAAGTGGAGCCAAGGCTCTGGAAACGTTGCTAGATATTCGAGCCATTGATATATATTTAATATATGAGGCGACACTTACAGCGGAATGGCTCATAACTGAAGGCGAACTGGCTAAAAGCGGTTAAAGGACACGTCATCAATGTACTGGATACATTGGAAGGCTATAGACAATCATGGGACGTACCTGATCGCTTAAGAGACACAGAATATGTCGGAAACGTTCAAACGCTGATCATAGATAGAATGTCTTGATCAAGCTAAACATTAGAGCAGGAATCCGTTGCTACACGGATAGCTCTAAATTAGGGGACAATGTGGGACTGGGATTCAATATTGAAGACCCAGAAACAGAAATATACTACCGTTTGCTTAATCACAACACAAGCTTACAGGCAGAAGTCCGAGCAATAACGGAATGCATAAATTGGATTAGAATAAATGTGGCGATCACAGGTTTTAACATATTTAATCGACAGCCAGAAGGCACTTAGGGCGATATCAGTGAACTTCTGGAGCACTTTCTTCGCCACTGTCTGGCATTCGTACACAGAGGGAAAAAGAAATATACAATGGTACCAAATTGACACCAAACTGTTTATAATTTTTCAATACCATCCGTTGTCAAAGTATATACATACGTACGGGAACACTATGTAATGTTGACAATATTGCAACAATTCGTTGTCGAAATCTAAATTTTATACACATCCGTTGTCTAAATGTTAACAAACGTGGTAAGCTCACTATGGACAAACAATCCGTTGCCAATAGTGAGATTACCACGTTTGTTAATATTTAGACGAAGGATGTGTATAAAATTTAGATTTCGCCAACGAATTGTTGCAATGTTGACAACGTTGCGTTGTCATTAAATTATAAACTAGGTGTATTTCTTCGGATTTAACGTACATAGGTACATCCTCCCATCAACCTAACCTATGTATATAACTTCAGAGGTATTTTAAGTAGTTCCGTTTGTCGGAGTCGCTTTAGTATCAATTTGAATATTTAAGATAAAAACGGCCGGACAAGCAATGGTACCTCATATATGAATAAAATACAAAAAATCTAATAACTTTGAAATCCATATGAACTTTTGGAAATAAAATGGATGGACTAGAAATTGAGGGCGTGGCAACCTATATAAATTAAATACAAAAACTCAAATATCTGGGAAACTATTAGAGCTCGAATCCTCAAATTAAAATAGATATTTAATGGGAATTAAGAACATAGGAATGTGGTGTTATCAAAAGAATAGAATGAAGAGTGATTCAGGAGTGTGTGGGCCTTCTATCGGGCACATGCAAAGAACCGAAGTCTTGGCTTATTGATGGAGAAGAAAGAAGTGATGAAGAGGCCTTTTCGGCAGTGTGGTTGAGTTTGTTGTTGTTGGTAATAAATTGGCTGTGAACGTCCGGTTGATACAGCTTTTGCTGAGTTTATAATCTTTATCGGATCGTTTCAGAGCGAAGATCCAATTGTCATGGGAATTGAGTTTGTTGTCGAGGATGACTCAGATATGATCTGAAGATTACCAAACATTTTAATTTTGGGTCCTTATTCTAAGATGATCTAACTATGCCGTCCGACTATCTGTCCATCTGTCTGTTGAAATCACCATAGGAGGAGCTAGTGGGCTGAACTTTTGCACAATTAATCTCTATTGGTAATGCTTCTTTGGATTTGAAAATTAATAATATCGGTCCACAATTTCATCTAAATTTTATAAGGAAAGGTATATAATGAACCTTTACCCATATTCCCTTGGCTTAATAAGATCTGATGCAGGAAAATTCAAAATAATTTTATAAAAACTAAAATTTTATGAGAACGGTACATAATTTACCCGACTTCCTTTATAAACCCCCAGTTTATTGCCAATTAATTCATAAATGTTAATAACATCAAATCTGTGAAGCTCGTTTCATATGTCAGAATATCGTTCTATTACCTCTAACTCCACAAGTTTTCGATTTTTTAGCACAAAATTTCAGTTTACAATTTTGTCTTTGAAACCCTGTATTACACAAACGTCAATCCCATTGTTGTATTTCACAGAGTCGTATATAAGTGTAGCAAAAACTGTTATATTATTTAGTATAATAAATATTTTAAATAATATAACAGTTTTCAAATTATTTATATAAGTTATAAAATATTATATAAATTTAAATTTTAAAATAATGAATATTTTTTATTGGCCAAAAATGTTAATTTTGAAAACGAGCATAATTGGATTGACAGTTGTAAATAATCTGAAACAGGTAGTGACAAAGAAAAATTCAAAATTAAAGAAAAACAAACTAAATTTTAGTAAAAAATAAAATTTTGAAATTATATTGTGTATGTTTGGTAGCATTATAAAAGTTATAATACTAATGTGTTGGCCCAAAGGAAGAAAGAATTTAGAAGTACATTTGTTAAAATTTCCGTTACTGAAATAAATAATAATTTCCTATTTTGTTTGTATACTTTCAGGAACGCCTACAAGATTTTGAGGCCGAAGATGAAGCCATTTATCACAATCCAACCTTGGGTGATTTGCACGAGGGTGTTAGTTTTACGGTAACGGGTAGAACTAAACGTCATTGTGAGAGGTATTTGAATTTAAATCACAATTTAAAGGAGATTTATATAAAAAATTTTATTTTGCAGATTTTCTATAAATTTTATTGTGGAAAATGCTACCAGAGATTTAGCCTTACACATTAATCCACGTTTACCTCAAAATTATATAGTACGCAATTCAAAAGTTCGTAATGTTTGGGGTCGTGAGGAGGTGGCCTCCGCCTTACCATTCAGTCTTAGGCGTGGTGCACCATTTTCCATACAAGTTTTATTTACCGAAGAGTGTTATATGATCTCCGTGAATGGTTATCATTTTTGTAAATTCTATCATCGTTTACCCTACAAGAGTGTACAGACTATGGAGGTAAAGGGTGATATAGACGATGTAAGCGTAGAACGTATGATTGTTAGCCACTATCCGGAACGTTTACCGGAATCTATACCAAAATCTATACGTTTGCACAAATCTCTAAGAGCTGGTCATGATCCTGATGAGGAGGGAATTGATTTGACGGATCACGAAGAGCAACAGGCCACTCAATGGCGTGAAGTTGTTGTCAAAGATAAGATCTGCCATGAACCGAATATTTTACGCAAAGATGAAATGAAATTACCCTATTATGGTGTTATACCGAAAAACTCATTTCTCTTGGGTCATGTCATTAAGATTGAGGGACGTGTACGGCTATTGCCTCAATCCTTCTATATAAATCTACAGTCCGGACATGATTGTTGGCCGCATCCAACTATAGCTTTGCATTTAAATCCACGTTTTAGTAAACAGAGCGTTGGTCCCATTGGTCAGACTACGGTTATACGTAATTCATGGGTTGATGGTAATTGGGGCACCGAGGAACGCTCCGATATGGAGACTACTTTTCGTCCAGGCAAAACATTTAGTTTATCTATTGTTCATGGCTCAAATGACTCATTTGAGATTTATGTTAATCATGAGCTCTTGACGGAATACAAATTTCGCTGTAGACCTGAGAAAATTGATACGATTTATATACAGGGTGATATTAAGCTATTTGATGTGGTTTTACAGCGTAACACATCGTTCGAAAAGATTTCACCAAATCGTAGAGCTATAGAGGATTTGTAAATAAGCAGTAAGTATGAAAGGAGCACTTTTCCTAAAATTTATAAATGTCGATATGTAGTCTACACTTAACTATAATGTAGTCTAGTCTATAGTCTAGTCTATAGTCTAGTCTATAGTCTAGTCTATAGTCTAGTCTATAGTCTAGTCTATAGTCTAGTCTATAGTCTAGTCTATAGTCTAGTCTATAGTCTAGTCTATAGTCTAGTCTATAGTCTAGTCTATAGTCTAGTCTATAGTCTAGTCTATAGTCTAGTCTATAGTCTAGTCTATAGTCTAGTCTATAGTCTAGTCTATAGTCTAGTATCTATAGTCTAGTCTATAGTCTAGTCTATAGTCTAGTCTATAGTCTAGTCTATAGTCTAGTCTATAGTCTAGTCTATAGTCTAGTCTATAGTCTAGTCTATAGTCTAGTCTATAGTCTAGTCTATAGTCTAGTTCTATAGTCTAGTCTATAGTCTAGTCTATAGTCTAGTCTATAGTCTAGTCTATAGTCTAGTCTATAGTCTAGTCTATAGTCTAGTCTATAGTCTAGTCTATAGTCTAGTCTATAGTCTAGTCTATAGTCTAGTCTATAGTCTAGTCTATAGTCTAGTCTATAGTCTAGTCTATAGTCTAGTCTATAGTCTAGTCTATAGTCTAGTCTATAGTCTAGTCTATAGTCTAGTCTATAGTCTAGTCTATAGTCTAGTCTATAGTTCTAGTCTATAGTCTAGTCTATAGTCTAGTCTATAGTCTAGTCTATAGTCTAGTCTATAGTCTAGTCTATAGTTAGTCTATAGTCTAGTCTCTAGTCTAGTCTATAGTCTAGTCTATAGTCTAGTCTATAGTCTAGTCTATAGTCTAGTCTATAGTCTAGTCTATAGTCTAGTCTATAGTCTAGTCTATAGTCTAGTCTATAGTCTAGTCTATAGTCTAGTCTATAGTCTAGTCTATAGTCTAGTCTATAGTCTAGTCTATAGTCTAGTCTATAGTCTAGTCTATAGTCTAGTCTATAGTCTAGTCTATAGCTAGTCTATAGTCTAGTCTATAGTCTAGTCTATAGTCTAGTCTATAGTCTAGTCTATAGTCTAGTCTATAGTCTAGTCTATAGTCTAGTCCTAGTAGTCTAGTCTAGTATAGTCTAGTCTATAGTCTAGTCTATAGTCTAGTCTATAGTCTAGTCTATAGTCTAGTCTATAGTTCTAGTCTATAGTCTAGTCTATAGTCTAGTCTATAGTCTAGTCTATAGTCTAGTCTATAGTCTAGTCTATAGTCTAGTCTATAGTCTAGTCTATAGTCTAGTCTATAGTCTCGTCTATAGGTCTAGTCTATAGTCTAGTTATAGTCTAGTCTATAGTCTAGTCTATAGTCTAGTCTATAGTTTAGTCTATAGTCTAGTCTAGTCTAGTCTATAGTCTAGTCTATAGTCTAGTCTATAGTCTAGTCTATAGTCTAGTCTATAGTCTAGTCTATAGTCTAGTCTATAGTCTAGTCTATAGTCTAGTCTATAGTCTAGTCTATAGTCTAGTCTATAGTCTAGTCTATAGTCTAGTCTATAGGCTAGTCTATAGTCTAGTCTATAGTCTAGTCTATAGTCTAGTCTATAGTCTAGTCTATAGTCTAGTCTATAGTCTAGTCTATAGTCTAGTCTATAGTCTAGTCTATAGTCAAGTCTATAGTCAAGTCCATAGTCCTAGTCTATAGTCTAGTCTATAGTCTAGTCTATAGTCTAGTATATAGTCTAGTCTATAGTCTAGTCTATAGTCTAGTCTATAGTCTAGTCTATAGTCTAGTCTATAGTCTAGTCTATAGTCTAGTCTATAGTCTAGTCTATAGTCTAGTCTATAGTAGTCTATAGTCTAGTCCTAGTCTATAGTCTAGTCTATAGTTCTAGTCTATAGTCTAGTCTATAGTCTAGTCTATAGTCTAGTCTATAGGTCTAGTCTATAGTCTAGTCTATAGTCTAGTCTATAGTCTAGTCTATAGTCTAGTCTAAAGTCTAGTCTATAGTCTAGTCTATAGTCTAGTCTATGGCCTCTATTGTTGTCTAGTCTATAGTCAAGTTTTTATTATTCTTTCCAGTTAAATACTCTCTAACAAATAATTATTTTCTCTTTACAGTTTCTTACATTCTTAACTTACAAACAAAACAAAAATGAGCCTTATTTATATAAGCTTAAGGAATAGTTAAAAACTCTAACTGAAGAAGGGAAGGATGAAACGATATGGAACACTATAAAAACGAATAACTATATATTATATCTACTTTCGGAAATTTTAAAACTATTTTAACAAAGTTTGTGTTGTTATTTAGTTTTTTAGGCTTTAAACAAATTTTACTGTTATTTATTGGCTATAAACAAAAAACAAAATCTAAGAAAAAAAAAAAACACTCGAAAACGTATTTATAATCCCTACTCCCTTATTTACCAAAAAAGAAAGAACCTGCCCTCCTCCCCCCTAAAATATGGATAAATTATATTATATTTTTATAAATGTTACAAAAACGAAACTATTTAATTATACTAATTGAAAACGTTTTTAAAAAAATAAGAAAAGACAATAAATTTACTCTCCTATTACTTAAATTGAAAATCTAATTTTATTTTGATTTGTATTCAATAATTGCATTAAATGATTAATTGTATCGTGTGAAAAAATAGTAACAAAATCTAATAACTTTAATATTAAAAAATTATTTACTTATACTTACATGAATATTTAGATATGTTGTGGTATTTACAAAATGTTGCGTCTATATTTCCGTTGTATTAACTGTAAAGATAAAAAACATGTAATAATATTAATCAAATTAAACTTTTGCTCTTTTAAATATGTAAATCATGATGTCATGACCACTAAACTCTATAAATGAAAATGTATGAAACTGCAGACAAAATAAGTGCAATTTTTTTCTAAATATATCTCAAATAAATGTTTTCCATGTGTAAAACTTCAAAAGGAAAAAAAGAAATTAAAAGCAGAGTTTAATTTTGTATATGTATTTTTTTTAAAGTTAGAGAGTTCATTAAAGAATCATATAATTTAGAAAATAGGTTGTATGTGGACTAAGCGAAATAATGGACCGATTTTAACCAT
>NW_023994911.1:0-80000 GCF_015586225.1 Lucilia sericata | reverse complement strand
AATTGAACCCGCCAACCGCCTCGATCTCCTCCCTCTCCTCCAAGTCCATTATTCAGGAATTTTATAAGTTAAAGTTAGTTAGTTAGGAAGCATAGGACAGGATTTCGCTGAGAAAATATTTGGACCTCAGTTCGAAGTTCGAGTATCATTAAAATTAGTCTCATTATCAAGATCACATTTAAACTGGTATATTTATCGATAACAAAAACCTAACGAAACAATAGAACAAACAATTTAAAAAATATTAAAGTTCTCCTTTGAAAATCTCTCAAAACTAAAATTTCAAAATCAAAACAAAATTTGAAAACAAATTTATAGTAAATAAAATTTTAAAAGCTTCTTAATAAAATTTTAATATCCCCTCCCATCATGCTGGCTTATTGTTTTGGCAAAACTTCGGATTCCACTGTAAATAAGCGCAAATATAATTTTAAATTATTTAAACTAAAAAAAATCTTCAATTTAGGAATCTTTAAATGCAGACATCGAAGGAGATCCCAAATATCAAAACAATAAACTTGGACGCATACAAGAAGGTTTGGCATTTTTTGTTAGTGGTAACATACTACGTCATGGAGATCGGTAAGTTTCGGAGAAACTATGCAAAAAAAAAAAAGTTTTAAATTGTTTTATTTTTATTACAGTTTTATTATTGATTTCGGTTTGGATAATGCCAATAAAGATATTGCTCTACGTATAGCATGTCGAGTGTCATCAAATTCTCTGGGACGAAATTCACGTATAAAACATATTTGGGGAGTAGAGGAAACAAATTCAGCCATACCATTTCGTTTGAATAGTTGCAGTACTTTTGAAATACAAGTATTATTTACTGTTGACCATATTCTGATCGCTCTTAACGGTTTGCATATAGCCAAATTTGCACATCGTCTGCCCTTTCATGATATACGCAATATAGATATACGTGGTGATATAACAGATGTTCATGTTGAACGTAATATTGTTACTGATTATCCCACGCGTCCCGACAAAACACCACATATTGTACGTTTGGGAGGTCGTTATGCTAATACTTCCAATTTAGAGGATCTTGAATCAGAAGCAGATTGCTGTGAACTGGCAACAACCGATGCGGCAGAACGTTTCCTTCCTTTACCCTATTATGCCACCTTTGATAAGGGTTTCTTTGATTTGGGCTATAGTATTGGAGTGAGGGGTCATGTACGTCTAAATCCTCATACCTTTAAGGTGGCTTTACAAGTGGGACAAAATGTTTGGCCTCAACCAACTATAGCCTTGCTCTTGGAGTTTCGTTTTACCCGACAACGTGATGGTGAAACTGGTGTGAACCTGTTATAGCTCGTAATTCGTTTGCCAATGGCAAATGGACGGGTGAAATAAAGTCAGAGTTGGCCACTGGTCTACGTCCCGGTGCAGATTTTCATTTAGTGGTGGTGCGTGGTAGAAAATCATTTGAAATTTATATGAATGATAAACCGGTTACCGATTATCCCTATAAAGTGAATCCGAAATATGTTGACACTTGCTTTATAGCGGGCGACATAAAGCTATTTAGTGTGGACATTGAAAGTGATTAAAAAAGGATTGAAATTTATTGAAAATGATACTATTTATTAAAAATTATACCATTTATTTGCTCTTAATTACTGTACAAAACCTTATTTATAGCTTTTTCAAATAGTTTTCCAACATTTTTCTTATTAAAATTTAAGCATTTCAAATACCCAATTCGACCATCATAATTTCGACACAAATTTGAAATCTCAATAGGTTTAACATTTCCAATATTAGGGTGTAATTTTGTTAAGAGGCGATTCTTCAAGCTACACTGTAAAGCCACCAGAAATATTCTTGTATTCGTGTCCAAAAGTGGGCTTAACCATTTATACTTTATCGATTCGAAAGTTCTCCTCCGCATCATATTAAAGCAAAGTAAACAAATGCATATGACTTCCGAGCTATTTAGAGGTAAAATCTGTTGAAATTCTTCAGTACTAGAGATTTCGTGAAGGGTTATACGATAGCGCCTATGTAGTATAATATGATCATGATAGGCATAGCCGAAATGTAATTGCCATAGATAGGTATCCAATAAATTTGAAGTATTTGAACTTGTATCGCCAATCAAGAAAAATTTCAGTTCTTTCATCTTTGTTCTATGGTTTGATAAAATAAACTAAACGTATATTAAAAAGTAATTGAATATTAATCATTGGAAAAAAATATAAACTGATCGTAAATTAATAAATATAGTTGAAGAGGGGAAAAGAAAGGAAAACGTTCATGATTAATAAGGGTTTGACTTTGTGGTTATCGGATAAAATTGATTTCAAAAAATCCAACAAAGGTGTGATGATTTGGTTTTATATTTAAGTTCACAATTTTGACAAACAATGACCTCTTTGTGACATTGAGGAGACGTATATTTCTGTTATATAAGCTTTACTCTACACCACTGTACTAACGGCAGAAAATATTGGTCATACAACCACTTCAGTCGATTTGCTAATCCGTCCGTCTAAGTCTATCTTGTAATCAAAATACAGGTTAACATTTACAAGACTATTTAACAAAATTTGATGTATAATTTTCTAGTGCTTCCAGCTTATCGAAACCGATCCATTAATTTACCTCGTCTTGGTACTGTGTGCCCCAGGTATGGTTGATCTTAGGACTGAGAAAGGAGCGCACTGGCCCGATTAACGAGAGAACAAAGAACGAACGAACGAAAGAAAAAAATAAAGAACAAAGAACGAACGAAGCAAAAGAAAGAACGAACGAACGAACGAACGAACAAAAACGAACGAACGAACGAACGAACGAACGAACGAACGAACGAACGAAAGAAAGAACGAACGAAGAACGAACGAACGAACGAACGAACGAACGAACGAACGAACGAACGAACGAACGAACGAACGAACGAACGAGAACGAACGAACGAACGAACGAACTAACGAACGAACGAACGAACGAACGAACGAAACGAACGAACGAACGAACGAACGAACGAACGAACGAACGAACGAACGAACGAACTAACGAACGAACGAACGAACGAACGAACGAAGAACGAACGAACGAAACGAACGAACGAACGAAACGAACGAACGAACGAACGAACGAACGAACGAACGAACTAACGAACGAAACGAACGACGAACGAACGACCGACGAACGAACGAAACTAACGAACGAACTACCTAACTAACTAACGAAACTAACTAACGAACTAACTAACTAACTAACTAACGAACTACTCTATAACTAACTAACTAACTAACTAACTAACTAACTAACTAACTAACTAACTAACTAACTAACTAACTAACTAACTGACTAAACTGACCTTACGTTAGTAAAATTAACAACAAAATTATCAAATTGATGTTAAATATTATTGATTTGAATACAAAATAGTATAAAGAAATATATGTAGGAATTGTTGTGGCGCATGGGACCATATAACACCCTACACCATTAGTATATTTTAAAAATTATTTATTTTTCATAAAAAAACGTTTATGTTGAATTTTAACGTAATTCCGACGTATTTAAGCAATTTATTGATGAAAAACCACATTTCCAAAAGTGGCTTTATATGGGACTTTGGGTCAAATATGGGCCGATCCTTAAAAGAGAGATTTTTTTATAAAATTATGTTATGCTGAATTTCATCTTAAATCAGATAACTATGATCCCACAAAGGCTTAAATTGCGCTAAAACCAACTTTTTCGTACTTGGCTGATTCGAGATGTTTCAAGCCAAACCGGACATATCGTATTATTAAAACCAATCTGGATTGATTCAAGTGTATGTATTGTCGGTATTCACTTCACCCTAGCTCCCATATAAAGTCCCCTTCAGAGGGCTTGATTTACTTAGAAACACTAGTATTTTAAAATTAATATAAAACTTTATTAAAGTCAATATTTTAATAATATAAAATACAAAAAATTATAACATGTAATTTTAAAATAATATCCCCTTCCCCTCACCTTACTCACACTGTTCACAAACGCTGTCACAATCGCATCTCTTAAATTTAAAACTTATTTGTATTTGTTCATAAAACTCAATAATTTTCTGTTCATTTTCATAGGGGCCATCTTCATAGAGTACAATTTTGATGGCCTTATCAAATAAATTCTCAACACTATCTAATTTATTGCTCGAACATTCCAAATATTGGACATTTTCATAGTAACGTGAAATCGTTACACCATCACTGTAACTCACACAGTCCTGTTTTAATTTCGTTTAGAATCTGATCACGCAAATCACACTGTAAACCCACAAGGAATATTCTTGTTTTTGGATTGTGTTGCAACAATTCCAATATCCATTCATTACGTGCTGTATGCAATGTCTTCCTATCGTTGACATTGAAACAAACAAAATATATATTTTTCATTTCGATATGTTCGGTAAAATGTGCTCGCAATTCCTTGACGGTCTCGATTTCGATGACATCAATTATATAACGGATTTCTTCGCTAGTGTGATCATGATAGGCCTACCATATTTCAATTTCCACAGGTATGCATCCAAAAGAGTAGATTTACCCACATTTTTATTGCCCATTAAGAGAAATTTTATTGTCTTCATGTTGTTCAGATCTGATTTAAATAACTGTTTGAATAGATACAGAAACGCATATGGTATAGAACCGAGAAAATATATTTTTTTAATTTTTATTATTAAAAATTAATCATAATTATTATTTATATAGAAAAGTTAAAGTTTTATAAAGACATCGTTTTTTTTTTCTTTCTTTGATATTAAATGATCTTGACTACTTAAATAATTTGTGGTTATCTTTTTACTTTCTATATATAAATGTAAATAAATATATTCTCTAAAATCTAAATTAAAACTAGACATACAAATACGAAGCTCAATAATTTCTCAAAAATATAAATATTTAATCTCGGGTGTAGTCGGGAATGTACTAGTATGTATTAATTCTTAAATAAAGCTTTTAAGTTATTTTTAACCTTAATTCCGATATATTTGAATAATTCATTGTCCCAAAAATTATTTTCTGAAAGTGTATTTATATAGAAGCAAAGGTTAAATAGTGTTTATAAGGGAATTATTGACTTACAAGTCATTTTCTGAAGGAGACTTTGTATGGGGACTAGAGTCATTACGAAAATCGAGGCTTTCATTTAGACTTATGTATATAAAACTGAGTTCTTATGATTTTTTCTAAAGATACTACAACATTTAACATAATTATAAGTTCCAATGCCCTATTATATGGGGTCTATGTAAATTATGAATCGATTTCAACCATTTTCATTCTTGGGTTAAGAGAAGAGTATGTGCCAAGGTTTTCACATGGACACACAGACAGACGGCCATAGCTTAGTCGGTATAGACGGTGATTCTAAACCGATTGATATATCTCCGCACTGTAGTGGCGTAGGCTATGAAAATATTCTTATTCGGAAGTACCGATTAGAGAAACCAAAAGCATTGAAGGTTAAGTTACGTGGGTTGCCTGCTAGTTAGCGAGTTCATTTGGAGACCTTGAGGGCCATTGTTATACCCTTAGAATTGTCATTGCCTTAAGTTCAGAGAATGGTTTACCTCTCTAATATCGTTGACTACTAGGTTCTTGTGGTCCCCGTGAAAACCAGCCGTAATTCCTAATACTAGTGACGCATCTCTGAAACAGTCCAGATCATGGAGGTAGAGCTCTTGCCTAGATAGAGTAGTCTGTGTTCTAGTATGGCTGGGCAGTCACATATAAGGTTTAGTACCGATTCCTTTTCTTCTGAACCAAACAGATTCTACAGTAGCTCTAACGTGTGTACCCCTTACGTTCCGACATACATATGTCCAATCATACAGTGCCTAGTATTTATACCAGTGAGAAGCCTAATCGAGTTCTTACTAAAAGACAAGAGAGTCCTAGTCCTATCCGTTGTCAGAGTGGGCTAAAGCAGTCTCGATATTCTACATTTGACCACCTGTTCCGTCTCATTCAAAGCCCAGTCATCTATCAATTTTGATAGGGGGAGTCAGGGGAGTCTGAATATCCATTTGCGCAAGGGATAAGTCTAGGGACGACCCTTTGGATGCTCAGTCATCAAATATTTCATTTCCCCGGATGTCCTCATGTCCTGGAACCCATATCAAGAAGAAGCATTGGTACTATGTATTGCTTTTGGAAAATATTGCCAAAGCAGTCTCGATATTCTACAAGTGGTGATATTTGACCACCTGACTTCCGTCTCACTCAAAGTCCAGTCATCTATCATTTTTGATAGGGTCACCAGGGGAGTGTGAATATCCCTTTGCGCAAGGGTTAAGTCTATGCGCATTCATCAGATATTTCATTTCCCCGGATGCCCTTATGTCCTGGAACCCATATGAAGAAGATGCATTGAAACTACGTATCACTTTTGGAATAGATCGCAGAGGTATAAGTTAAAAAGGATAAGCAATACAACCATAAACTAAGAAACTTTTTACTTATAGTTCAGATTAGAGTTATTGAAGGTCTACACATTCATAACCTATTATACACTTCTCACCTTATTTCCTTTTCTGCTGTTATCGTCTACTCTTAAAAATATCGTTTATGATATAGATGTAATAAGTGTGTCGTAAAGTTTGTAGATATTATAATTCGATATCGAATTTCGACCAGTTTGCGATCATTTGATAATGGCAGTATTAAAGCTTTAATCATTGACACAAATACATTTCTATATAAAAGGTTTGTGTCTAAACTAAACAAAGCTTTTTCAAAAAAGCTTAAATGATTAGATCTAAAATAAATGATCGATGGCTACTATATGTAATTTTATTTAAATACTTATTAAAATTCGATCATGACTCTATCCTTCCATATTTCTGTATCTAATCTAGAATTCTGCGATCACTTAGAATTTAGATTAACTTATTATATTACATTATAATACCAAATGATAAAATAAGGAAACTTTCATTAAATTGTTTTGAAAAATGCGACATGTAGCGTGCGCACTAGGTTTACATGGACAGACCTACGGACAGAAAGACAGACAAACAAACAAACAAACAGACAGACGGACAGACAGACAGACACGCAGACAGACAGACAGACGGACGTGGTGTAGGGTATATTTATTTATGCAATTATTTAACTTCACATTTTAAACATAATTAAAAAATAATTATACTGAAAGAAATTATGTGAAGCAAATTCCTTTTTTTAACATTATTATTTTCTTTATAATTCTGATAAAATCTGGCACCATATAAATATGTAGTTCCGGATTTTTAGAATATCGAGTAATATATTAAATGCAACGAGTCAGCACAGAGAATGCAACTATTAATTCTTAGTTCCGTTTTTGGCAATAAACCATTAAATTTTAATGAATTATGCAAAAAAAAAAAAAACATTTTAATTATTATTTACGTTTTTTTTTTCGTTACGATGCAAGAAGTCATTTAAAATAATCATCTTAATTAAAACATGCATAATGAATTTAATTAAAATACACTTAGAGAAAGAATGAAATCAGTAAAAAAATACAAAAAAACAACTTTAAAACACTGACTTAATTTGAGCAAAATTGTTGATTCTTTTTATCATAATTCTAGTGACTTTTTTTAGTTGTTATCGCTTTTTATTTTTGTATTCAATATTTCATTGTAAGTTCAGCAATAAAAAACATTTAAAAACGAAGAAGAAACAAAAAAAAAATGTTAAGAAATAAATAAAAGAATGTGTATGACTACTTTAACTTAAATACTGTCACTTATGCGCCACGCATTTTTAAACATTTTTTAATATGAAACATTTTAAATCATAACAGAGTAACAGCCAGTGCCTGGACTTAAACATAACTCTGTTCCAATCTACTCTTAAAATCAACCAAGAAAATATGAGTAAATAATAATGATGATGCGTACGAGCGAGTTGGCCAACCAATGGACGTTATGTCAGGCATGTGGAACGAAAGATGCCCCTCAAACAAACATACATGCATGCATGCATCCATATGTCTATGTAGTACTTGTGCCACTCGAATTTGCTGTTGCACTGCACGTTCAACAATAAATAATAAAATTAATGCATACATTTCATCATCGTCAGCATTGTCCTCCTCATCATCATAAAGGAGTTCTGCTTATGTTTCAGTTTATTTAATTTTTTATTCTGTGACAATCGAAAAAAAAAAAAAATTATAAACAGTCAATATACAATTGAATATTGTGCCTGCATTCAGGTTGCATTCATATCCATACATACTAATATATTTGAGACTTATGAAAACATTTGTTGATGCCTGTTGATACGATTTGAAAATATTTTCAAGTTCAGTTCAGCAATAACTTTTATTGGTTTTTATTTTTTATGTGATTTTTTTCTTAAATTTATAATAAAATTCAGCGTATTTGATTCCATAAAGTGTTGGCTACCAAACTTTTAAGAAGATTGCAATCAGAATACCCGAAAACTCGTTTATGGGTTTAAGTGAAAAAACTTAAACTTAAACACTAAAACTTCAATAGTCCAGAAAATGTACTATTTTATAGTCTTGGATAAAGATTGTTCTAAAGTACAGACTGTATTAAAGTCGGAACTATAGACTGTTATATAGACCAGACTTCAGACTGTTCTATAGTCCAGAATCTAGACTGTTCTATAGTCTAGACTATAGACTTTTCTATAGTCCAGACTATAGACTTTTCTATAGTCTAGACTATAGACTTTTCTATAGTCCAGACTATAGACTGTTCTATAGTCCAGACTATAGACTGTTCTATAGTCCAGACTATAGACTGTTCTATAGTCCAGACTATAGACTGTTCTATAGTCCAGACTATAGACTGTTCTATAGTCCAGACTATAGACTGTTCTATAGTTCTGAATATAGACTGTTCTATAGTCCAGACTATAGGCTGTTCTATAGTCCAGACTATAGGCTGTTCTATAGTCCAGACTATAGACTGTTCTATAGTCCAGACTATAGACTGTTCTATAGTCCAGACTATAGATTGTTCTGTAGTCCAGACTATAGACTGTTCTATAGTCCAGACTATAGACTGTTCTATAGTCCAGACTATAGGCTGTCCTATAGTCCATACTATAGACTGTTCTATAGTCCAAACTATAGACTGTTCTATAGTCCAGACTATAGACTGTTCTATAGTCCAGACTATAGACTGTTCTATAGTCCAGACTATAGACTGTTCTATAGTCCAGACTATAGACTGTTCTATAGTCCAGACTATAGACTGTTCTATAGAAGCGTAATTCACATTCGACTATAGACTGTTCTATAGTCCAGACTATAGAGTGTTCTATAGTCCAGACTATAGACTGTTCTACAGACCAGACTATAGAGTGTTCTACAGACCAGACTATAGAGTGTTCTATAGTCCAGACTATAGACTGCTCTATAGTCCAGACTATAGAGTGTTTCTATAGTCCAGACTATAGACTGTTCTATAGTCCAGACTATAGACTGTTCTATAGTCCAGACTATAGACTGTTCTATAGTCCAGACTATAGACTGTTCTATAGTCCAGACTATAGGCTGTTCTATAGTCCAGACTATAGGCTGTTCTATAGTCCAGACTATAGACTGTTCTATAGTCCAGACTATAGACTGTTCTATAGTCCAGACTATAGACTGTTCTATAGTCCAAACTGTAGACTGTTCTATAGTCCAAACTATAGACTGTTCTATAGTCCAAACTATAGACTGTTCTATAGTCCAAACTATAGACTGTTCTATAGTCCAGACTATAGATTGTTCTATAGTCCAGACTATAGATTGTTCTATAGTCCAGACTATAGACTGTTCTATAGTCCAGACTATAGACTGTTCTATAGTCCAGACTATAGACTGTTCTATAGTCCAGACTATAGACTGTTCTATAGTCCAGACTATAGACTGTTCTATAGTCTAGACTATAGACTGTTCTATATTCCAGACTATAGACTGTTCTATAGTCCAGACTATAGACTGTTCTATAGTCCAGACTATAGACTGTTCTATAGTCCAGACTATAGACTGTTCTATAGTCCAGACTATAGACTGTTCTATAGTCCAGACTATAGACTGTTCTATAGTCCAGACTATAGACTGTTCTATAGTCCAGACTATAGACTGTTCTATAGAAGCGTATTTCACATTCGTCTTAACTAAATATGAAAAATACTTTTACTGTTGTGCTTTTTATTGATCATAATAAGACTAAACAAATACGGACCATATTCGAAGTTGACTTCATTTTTAAGAAAAAATCATATTTAAAGAAAAAAAAAAAACTTAAAAAGCCGCCTCTATAAATATGTGAAGTTTCAATGGAGTTTCTTTGGTATAATATATTTCTTTTTTAATATGGTACCATTTATTTATTTGTGATTAATGCATAAATTTGAACATCCTTGAGAACTGTATGATTTTTATTGGATGGATCTGATGATTTGATCTAAGGTACAATAAGCAAGAAGGCTGCGAGGAGATCTTAAAATATATATATGAGTTTGTATTGTCTTATATAAACAAACATATGTCAACTGTCTTGCTAAACACATGTAGACATAAATGTCAGATGTCGCTTGTGACTCTTTTTCTTACTTTTGCTGCTTGAATTGTGTTTTCTTTTCGTTTTATTCATCATTTTCAAATAGACCATAATCATGTGGTCCATGTACAGTGTCTCTCATAAGTATTCGAATTTAGGTAAACTATGAAAAGAAACCAAATTTAATAATATATTTTGTGTGGAAAATAAATAAGTTAATTTGTTATATTGTCTAGATAGTCCTTAGTTTTGATATCACGCCCCTTAAAAATTGAAAACTTTACATTTACTTAAATTAGTTGTGCTTTTTTTAAAAAAAGTCCATGAAACTACTTCACAAAAGTATGCGAATTTTTCCTGTATTTCATATTTGATCATATTATACGATACACAAATTTTAGAATCGCATGGTTTTATGCTTAATATGGTTTTAAGGGGTTACTATCAACCGCATGGATATATTTTTGACCCATTTGGTCCACAATTTTGGGGGATTTGTACCCTCTTTTCATGTAATATCATTAAAATGGCGATTTTTGGCTATATTTGTAATGTTTTCACCCTTTTTCCAGAAATAAAACCAAAATTTAATATTGGAATTTAATAGAACCCTTAGGGTATCTAAAAATAATATTTTTTGTTATAAGGATCTGTACTTAAACGTTCCAAGATGTATTTTTGGTATCGTTTTTCAGTTTCTAATTGAATTATCTGGATCATAAGTCCCTTTTCGTACCTCTAGGGACGATATTTTTCGACAAAGTTGTCTAGTGTATATTCATGTACATATTGGCACTAATGTATTTTAAATTTTCAATATATTATAGCGGTATACAACCCCAAAACATGCCTTAACAAAACGTCATCCTGTATAGTAGATTTCAGTTTTTACTACTCGTAACTTTCACGCTTATGTTGCCCGTTACAATAACACTGTAAGTCCTAAATCTTGGTTTTAATTTGATCATAGTAAATAATATTTAAACACATATCAACATTTTTGATGTGATCATAATGATATCGTGCCATGCAGCATGGAGGCCATTGGTATATAAAAATAATGATTTTACTATTTTGAATGGTGTTTCTTCGAGGCATGTTTTGGAGTTGTACACTTCCACAACACATTGAAAACTTAAAATGTATAAAAGCTGATATCTAAAAGAATATATACCAGAAAACTTTCCCCGAAAATAGTTGATCCTAGTATTATAAAAATGGACTTATGTTCCAATATATTGAATTAGCGAAAGAAGAATGGTCCGAATAATTTATCTTGGAACGTTTAAATACAGATTCTTGTAACAAAAGATATTATTTTTAGATACCCCAAGGGGTCTTTTAAGTCCCAATATCAAATTTTTGTTTTATCTCTGGAAAAAAGGAGAAAAATTTACAATTATGGCCAAAAATCGCTATTTTAATGATATTACATGAAAAGAGGGTACAAATTCCCCAAAATTGTGGACCAATGGGCCAAAAATATATCCTTTCCGTGGATAGTAACCCCTTAAAACAATATTACGCATAAAAACCATTCGATTCTAAAATTTGTATTGCGTATAATATGATCAAATATGAAATACAGGGAAAATTCGTATACTTTTGTGAGGCAATTTCATGGACTTTTTTTAAAAAAGCACAATTAATTTAAGTCAATGCAAATTTTTCAAGTTTTAAAAAGCGTGATATCAAACATAAGGACTATCTAGACAATATAACAAATTAATTTATTTATTTTGCACACAAAATATATTATTAAATTTGGTTTCTTTTTATAGTTTACCCAAATTCGAATAATTATGAGAGACACTGTATATGAAGTGTGTAGTAGACCTGGTTTATTATTAACGGCCGTAACAATAATAGCAGACGTTTATGTGTATGTTTTGGTCAGTGATGCCAGGAGATTTTTTTCAGAAATCCCTACGCTTATGAGAAAAAATCCCTTTTTTCCCTACACCCACTTTTTATTTTCCCTACATTTTTCCCTACACTACTTTTTTCCATTTTTTTCAAAGTTTATCTTAAAAAATACAAAAATAACATCAAAAACTAAAATATTAGCTCTGTTTTATAATATAAATATATGTATGTATTTTTTTTAATTTTTAGGAATGAAATTTCTAGAATTTAAGTTTAAAATTTTTTTTCTTTCAATTTTACATCATACAAATCTTCCAACCCTGACTCTTCAGTTAAGATTAAAAAAAACAATTGAAAGATTTATGGCAGTATATCGAATCGTGATAAAAATTTATTTTATGTGCCTCCAACAAAAAAATTTTCATAAAATAATTATTTTAAATAAGGTTTACTTTTGCGTTTACTTTTTGCGGTTTACTTTTATAAATTTTCAGAACATTAAATTCATTTTTTCAATCCAGAGTTACTGCATTAAGCCCCCGACTACTCTATCTATAAGGAGTCAGAATATATCGCCCTACAGGATTGGCATAATCCAAAAAGTCGTTTCAAGAAAAATGGATATGAATATTTAATGACATTTAACTATTTTTTTAATAACTTTTAAACAAATCAAGGGGTTTTAAAAATCCAGATTCAGATAGTTGAGGTTAATATGTTTCTCATCTAAATTGAAATTAAATTTTTAGTTGTCTAATATTCACAAAAACGTGGGTTTTAGTTTTTACGTTTACAAAAAATCGATTTCACATCGAAAATAATAGACATATTTGAAATTTCATAAATCTATATGAAAGATTTTAATATGTCGCATGCTTTGAAGACCTTAGTTCAAGAAAGCCGAATTTTGGATTATGCCAGTCTTGTAGCGATATGTAGGTACATATATTGTAGAAATTACAAGCGGAATTTTTACTAACGATACACTTAAAACTGATTTCATTTTTAATTTAAAAGTTTAATACATGAAAGAGTATATTTTTAGTTGTTAAAAACTATGAATTTGAAAAATCCCTACAATTTGACAATAGTAAGAAATCTTTCCCTTTTTCCCTACACGTGAAATTTTTGAAAAAAATCCCTACAAAAAGGGAAAAATCCCTACACTTGGCATCACTGGTTTTGGTAATACAGACAGAAAAGACAGACATGTAGTCAGAGATAGCATAAGCAGTCCATCATTTAGTCATAATTGTAAAGCATCATCATAATAATCATCCTCCACGTCATCAACATCACCGTCACAAAATAGCAGCAGCATTAATTTTAAGGCTTCAGTTATTTAAGTAGACTTTTTTATGACCTATTTTACTATTTGATAAAAATTAAATTTTTTGCAATTCATCTGAAATTACTTAAGCGAAAAAATATATAATGGGAATTTAAGAAATACATTTTGAGATTGGTTCTTATTTGATTTATATCTATATCACTGATTTATTGTTGGTTATTAAAATTACAAGTAGGGTATAATACACTCCAACTATTAACGACTATATAAAACTTTCTTATTTATATCACTCATGCTTTTATTGATTTCTTATTTCTTCTACATATAAATGTTTTTTTCTACAATTTGATCATGACCATTTATTTAATCGATTATCAGTTTTAATAAATCGCAAAAATATTGTTTATTTCTCGTAGATGCAGCAGCTACCATTGGTTAACTGCTGCTTTTGCAGCAATATTTGCGCCAATTGCTACTTTATTACGACTGCTGCAGCAACTACTCTAAAGTATCTGAAGTTTAAGTTTTTTTCTGTCATTTAGTGATGATTTTTTTTGATTTCTTTAAATTTTAGATTTTTGATTTAGTACAACAAGAGTTTTTCAGAATTGTTTTTCTCGTAGTTTTTAGACTTAGAGGCAATATTCAATATGGACATATACGCATGTTTTAATGACATTTCATTTGACATTTATGACTTGTGTCTGTGGTTATTTTGTGTCAGTATTTGTTAGAGTTTTTATAGGTGTGTGTATATCTCTGTGCAAAGATAGATTTTGTTGCTAGATGTCAGAATTGATTTCTTATAGATTTTTTGTTTTGATGATGCTACTTTAAATTATTTACGATTTTCAATTTTATAGATATTTTCTGTTCTATTTTAATTGTTTATCATTATATGAAACACTTGAAGAATATTATGACTTAATTTAAGTGAAAAGTTTTAGAAAAATTAAGTTTAATATTTTCCAAATTTTTTTTTCTCAGTGCAGACAAGATAGATAGATAGATAGATAGATAGATAGATAGATAGATAGATAGATAGATAGATAGATAGATAGATAGATAGATAGATAGATAGATAGATAGATAGATAGATAGATAGATAAGATAGATAGATAGATAGATAGATAGATAGATAGATAGATAGATAGATAGATAGATAGATAGATAGATAGATAGATAGATAGATAGATAGATAGATAGATAGATAGATAGATAGATAGATAGATAGATAGATAGATAGATAGATAGATAGATAGATAGATAGGATAGATAGATAGATAGATAGATAGAAGATAGATAGATAGATAGATAGATAGATAGATAGATAGATAGATAGATAGATAGATAGATAGATAGATAGATAGATAGATAGATAGATAGATAGATAGATAGATAGATAGATAGATAGATAGATAGATAGATAGATAGATAGAAAGATAGATGGATAGATAGATAGATAGATAGATAGATAGATAGATAGATAGATAGATAGATAGATAGATAGATAGATAGATAGATAGATAGATAGATAGATAGATAGATAGATAGATAGATAGATAGATAGATAGATAGATAGATAGATAGATAGATAGATAGATAGATAGATAGATAGATAGATAGATAGATAGATAGATAGATAGATAGATAGATAGATGATAGATAGATAGATAGATAGATAGATAGATAGATAGATAGATAGATAGATAGATAGATAGATAGGATAGATAGATAGATAGATAGATAAATAGATAGATAGATAGATAGATAGATAGATAGATAGAGCGAAATAAAGAAAGAATATTAAATAATACCCTTCCACAGGGGATCAAAATATAGTATACTAGATCAAACAAACATGTTTAAGAAGAGAAAATCTGGCAAGTCTCATAGCTCGATCAAAGTTTCGTAGCCGTTAATTTGATCGTGTATATTTTGGGCAACCCTCGCAGCATCCAAAAAGGCTATTTTGTGAAGAAAACTCCGCCTAAAAAATTTTACAGACGATATTTTTTCTAAGCTCGGAAAAATGATAATAGATCTTATGGACTACATAAAACCCCCTATTATGTTTCAAGTGATGGCGAAACGGTCAACCTACAATAAAGTTCGGGATAATCTGTTCAAGAGGTGCCCAACGATTAATGATTTTTTTTAATGATTCAAAACTTTCTAAAAGCCAGACAACAAACACAAACCTTTCCCCAACTCAGATCTGAGTTACGATTGACGATTAGTGATTAAAAAAACTTCAAAGACGACCCCCAAAGTAAGTCCAACCAAAAGAGGTCCGAAACGGAACGTAGAGAAAAATCATCCCCCTAAAACACCAAAATTAAAGACAAACAAAGCATTGCTCAAAGCAATTACACTCACAGCTGAGGCAAAATAAATTATATCCTTAGATTAGACAAAAAAAAATACAAACATACATATATGAGATGTATTGAAATTTTAGAAATCCCGATATCATCTGAACCTAAAAAAAGGTTTTTACCGATCGGAGAAAACGGAGTATTGTCCTATTATCACTAAAAATGTGTTCTGTTTGAAAATTTCTAATTATGTTCCAACTTTTGTTTTGAACAACTTACGATTGCCTTGGTCGAATATATGCCAAATATCTATAACGGTATATGTCTGAATGGTTTTATATAATTTCAAACAAATTGTTTAATGAATTATGTTCCATGTGATTTATAAGACTCTAGTGTATTAAAATAACACTCCAAAATTAATTTAAATTTGTTGTTGCAACTTTAATAGCCAACATTTATTTTTTTTTGCGCTAATTTGTAGTTAACATTAAAAGGCTATACTGGTTTTAAAAACTTTTTTTAAATTAATTTAATAAAAATCAAATGTAAACATACCTATGTATAGTAATTATAGATATCAAATGTGTATGTATGTATATAAATATTACTATTACTATTACTAAAACCATACACATGCGCCTTATAACTTCATCATAACTGTCATGATAAGGATGACAAATATCAATTTTTGTGACAGTTTACAAAATATTATTAACGTTGCAAGAATTTTATTAATTCAATAAAATTGTTTCTTACTTTTTCTGCCTTTATAAACATATTCTGCTATTAATCGCAAAAATTGTTTTTTGACAGCCCCCCAAAAAAATAAGAAAACAAAAAGATATTTAATTAAAAATGCATAAAAATGCAATGTTATGCATTTAAGCGTGGAATAATGTGACGTAACATAACATACAAGAAAAGTTGAAGAGAAAAAAACTGTATAAAATATAAAAATTCATTTAAAATTTCAGCGTCTCAAAAATATCAAAACGCGTAAAGATCATATTTGGGCCTGCTATTAATCAAACGGCCAATTAATTATGCGTATGAATAAATGTTTGTTTGTATGTACGAAGTCGTATGTACGCATATTTGTTTGTGCATTATGCTCACATAAATGTATGATAAGTTTTTCTGTATAATAATCTGAAAGAATTAAAAGAATTTAATCCTTAAACAGATGTATTATTAGATGTAGACTGGACTATAGACTACACTATATACTAGACTATAGACTAAACCATAGACTAGACTATAGACTAGACTATAGACTAGACTATAGACTAGACTATAGACTAGACTATAGATTAGACTATAGACTAGACTAGACTAGACTATAGATAGACTATAGACTAGACTATAGACTAGACTATAGACTAGACTATAGACTAGACTATAGACTAGACTATAGACTAGACTATAGACTAGACTATAGACTAGACTATAGACTAGACTATAGACTAGACTATAGACTAGACTATAGACTAGACTATAGACTAGACTATAGACTAGACTATAGACTAGACTATAGACTAGACTATAGACTAGACTATAGACTAGACTATAGACTAGACTATAGACCTATAGACTAGACTATAGACTAGACTATAGACTAGACTATAGACTAGACTATAGACTAGACTATAGACTAGACTATAGACTAGACTATAGACTAGACTATAGACTAGACTATAGACTAGACTATAGACTAGACTATAGACTAGACTATAGACTAGACTATAGACTAGACTATAGACTAGACTATATAGACTATAGACTAGACTATAGACTAGACTATAGACTAGACTATAGACTAGACTATAGACTAGACTATAGACTAGACTATAGACTAGACTATAGACTAGACTATAGACTAGACTATAGACTAGACTATAGACTAGACTAGACTAGACTATAGACTATACTAGACTAGACTATAGACTAGACTATAGACTAGACTATAGACTAGACTATAGACTAGACTATAGACTAGACTATAGACTAGACTATAGACTAGACTATAGACTAGACTATAGACTAGACTATAGACTAGACTATAGACTAGACTATAGACTAGACTATAGACTAGACTATAGACTAGACTATAGACTAGACTATAGACTAGACTATAGACTAGACTATAGACTAGACTATAGACTAGACTATAGACTAGACTATAGACTAGACTATAGACTAGACTATAGACTAGACTATAGACTAGACTATAGACTAGACTATAGACTAGACTATAGACTAGACTATAGACTAGACTATAGACTAGACTATAGACTAGACTATAGACTAGACTATAGACTAGACTATAGACTAGACTATAGACTAGACTATAGACTAGACTATAGACTAGACTATAGACTAGACTATAGACTAGACTATAGACTAGACTATAGACTAGACTATAGACTAGACTATAGACTAGACTATAGACTAGACTATAGACTAGACTATAGACTAGACTATAGACTAGACTATAGACTAGACTATAGACTAGACTATAGACTAGACTATAGACTAGACTATAGACTAGACTATAGACTAGACTATAGACTAGACTATAGACTAGACTATAGACTAGACTATAGACTAGACTATAGACTAGACTATAGACTAGACTATAGACTAGACTATAGACTAGACTATAGACTAGACTATAGACTAGACTATAGACTAGACTATAGACTAGACTATAGACTAGACTATAGACTAGACTATAGACTAGACTATAGACTAGACTATAGACTAGACTATAGACTAGACTATAGACTAGACTATAGACTAGACTATAGAATAGACTATAGACTAGACTATAGACTAGACTATAGACTAGACTATAGACTAGACTATAGACTAGACTATAGACTAGACTTAGACTAGACTATAGACTAGACTATAGACTAGACTATAGACTAGACTATAGACTAGACTATAGACTAGACTATAGACTAGACTATAGACTAGGACTATAGACTAGACTATAGACTAGACTATAGACTAGACTATAGACTAGACTATAGACTAGACTATAGACTAGACTATAGACTAGACTATAGACTAGACTATAGACTAGACTATAGACTAGACTATAGACTAGACTATAGACTAGACTATAGACTAGACTATAGACTAGACTATAGACTAGACTATAGACTAGACTATAGACTAGACTATAGACTAGACTATAGACTAGACTATAGACTAGACTATAGACTAGACTATAGACTAGACTATAGACTAGACTATAGACTAGACTATAGACTAGACTATAGACTAGACTATAGACTAGACTATAGACTAGACTATAGACTAGACTATAGACTAGACTATAGACTAGACTATAGACTAGACTATAGACTAGACTATAGACTAGACTATAGACTAGACTATAGACTAGACTATAGACTAGACTATAGACTAGACTATAGACTAGACTATAGACTAGACTATAGACTAGACTATAGACTAGACTATAGACTAGACTATAGACTAGACTATAGACTAGACTATAGACTAGACTATAGACTAGACTATAGACTAGACTATAGACTAGACTATAGACTAGACTATAGACTAGACTATAGACTAGACTATAGACTAGACTATAGACTAGACTATAGACTAGACTATAGACTAGACTATAGACTATAGACTAGACTATAGACTAGACTATAGACTAGACTATAGACTAGACTATAGACTAGACTATAGACTAGACTATAGACTAGACTATAGACTAGACTATAGACTAGACTATAGACTAGACTATAGACTAGACTATAGACTAGACTATAGACTAGACTATAGACTAGACTATAGACTAGACTATAGACTAACTATAGACTAGACTATAGACTAGACTATAGACTAGACTATAGACTAGACTATAGACTAGACTATAGACTAGACTATAGACTAGACTATAGACTAGACTATAGACTAGACTATAGACTAGACTATAGACTAGACTATAGACTAGACTATAGACTAGACTATAGACTAGACTATAGACGACTAAGACTGACTATAGACTAGACTATAGACTAGACTATAGACTAGACTATAGACTAGACTATAGACTAGACTATAGACTAGACTATAGACTAGACTATAGACTAGACTATAGACTAGACTATAGACCTAGACTATAGACTAGACTATAGACTAGACTATAGACTAGACTATAGACTAGACTATAGACTAGACTATAGACTAGACTATAGACTAGACTATAGACTAGACTATAGACTAGACTATAGACTAGACTATAGACTAGACTATAGACTAGACTATAGACTAGACTATAGACTAGACTATAGACTAGACTATAGACTAGACTATAGACTAGACTATAGACTAGACTATAGACTAGACTATAGACTAGACTATAGACTAGACTATAGACTAGACTATAGACTAGACTATAGACTAGACTATAGACTAGACTATAGACTAGACTATAGACTAGACTATAGACTAGACTATAGACTAGACTATAGACTAGACTATAGACTAGACTATAGACTAGACTATAGACTAGACTATAGACTAGACTATAGACTAGACTATAGACTAGACTATAGACTAGGACTATAGACTAGACTATAGACTAGACTATAGACTAGACTATAGACTAGACTATAGACTAGACTATAGACTAGACTATAGACTAGACTATAGACTAGACTATAGACTAGACTATAGACTAGACTAGACTAGACTATATACTACACTATATACTCGACTATATACTACACTATATACTACACTATATACTCGGCTATATACTAAAGACTAGGCTATAGACTAGACTGTTCATATATTTAATTATATTATACAGTTTGTATTCTATATTTGGATTCTTTTATCTCCTAGATTGCAGAATATACTCTATTCTCTACTGTGGATTATATAAATTTTTTAATTCCTTTACCGACCTGCCATGTACTGACAGACTTATGTATTTACTGCAATATTTTTACAAACGCATGGAGTTTTTATATTTCGGCTTATTTTGGGTTGTGGTTGTCATGGTGAGCAATTAAAATGTTGTCTTTTTTTGCGCAGCATTTTTAGGCTTTTTATAAGCCAAAAAAGTTTTGGTTTAATACTCATACGCTGACGATATTTGATCGTGCTGTTGTTAATTTTGGGTGTCTTTTCTTATAGCTTTTAAACGAACAGTCTACAATTGAGAGTTGGGTGCCGAAACTTCAGAAAGTCTTCATATATATACAGCGGAGAAAGACTTAAAACCTGAGTTGTATATCAAGTGACAAAGCAGCATGGATGGATGGATGGCGTCTGTTTAAAAATGTAAATGTTTTTTTGAAAAAATATAGTTTTCGTTAATATTTGGTTGTTGTCTTATGTCTTGTATAATTACAGGTATTTTTGATGTTTTATTTTTTTTTTTTTTTTCGAATATTTATATATTTTTTGTGCAGACATATTTAAACCTTTTTAATAATTCTTGTGGTTGCTTAAATGTTAATTATGAATTTCATATTTTTAATGCATGTCTTTTCTCTGCATGTAATTTGTCAGTTGTTGTGTTGCTTTTTTTTATTTTATCGATTGTGTTGCGTTCTTTATGATTTTGTTACTTTTAGCTGTTTTAAGCATTATAATTTGTTAAGATTTTGTGATCATTATGATCATTGTGACATTGACATTTAGTTTTTTTTTGAGGTTTCTTTGGTTTAAGTGTTTGTTGCATGAATTTTCTGAATTTTTAATGAATCGTATGCGTTTGAATTTTAAAATACATATTTTTGCACAAAAATTAATATTCGTTATGAAATTTTCACACCACTTGAAGAAATGTTAATATTCTTTTTTTTCGTTTTTTATGTGAAATGTTTGAAAATGATTTAATATCTTTATAATACTATAAATACTACATATATAGTTATTATAAAGGATACATCTGCTTTTTATTGGCAGGTGTATGAAAGTTTAATAAATATGTTGTTATAATATTTTTGTTAAATATAAACAAATTTTTTAATTACTAGTTATGATATGGTATCAGTTTTATAGTCTATTATTAATGTGTAAAATTAAGTTTTTAATTATTTTTTCATATTTATGTTCAAAATATGAAAAAACAGTTTATTTTAAGATGAAAAAATGTTTAACCCAGAGATCAAAGAATAATTTCAAGGAAGATGTAATAGGTTATACTAAAAAATAGTCTATAGTATAGAATATAAAACAGTTTATAGTCTGGACTATAGAACAGTCTATAGTTCGAATTTAGAATAGTCTGGACTATAGAATAGTCCATAGTCTGGACTATAGAATAGTCTATAGTCTGGACTACAGAATAGTCTATAGTCTGGACTATAGAATAGTCTATAGTCTGGTCTATAAAATAGTCTATAGTTTGGACTATAGAATAGTCTATAGTCTGGACTATAGAATAGTCTATAGTCTGGACTATAGAATAGTATATAGTCTGGACTATGGAATAGTCTATAGTCTGGACTATAGAATAGTCTATAGTCTGGACTATAGAATAGTCTATAGTCGGGACTATAGAATAGTTTATAGTTTGGACTTTAGAATAGTCTATAGTCTGTACTATATAATAGTCTATAGTCTGGACTATAGAATAGTCTATAGTCTGGACAATAGAATAGTCTATAGTCTGGACTATAGAATAGTCTATATTATGGACCATTGAATAGTCTATAGTATGGACTATAGAATAGTCTAAAGTCTGGACTATAGAATAGTCTATAGTCTGGACTATAGAATAGACTAAAGTCTGGACTATAGAATAGTCTATAGTATGGACTATAGAATAGTTTATAGTCTGTACTATAGAATAGTCTATAGTCTGTACTATAGAATAGTCTATAGTCTGGACTATAGAAAAGACTAAAGTCTGGACTATAGAATAGACTAAAGTCTGGACTATAGACTATTCTATAGTGCAGACTATAGACTATTCTATAGTCCAGACTATAAACTATTCTATAGTCCAGACTATAGACTATTCTATAGTCCAGACTATAGACTATTCTATAGTCCAGACTATAGACTATTCTATAGTCCAGACTATAGACTATTCTATAGTCCAGACTATAGACTATTCTATAGTCCAGACTATAGACTATTCTATAGTCCAGACTATAGACTATTCTATAGTCCATACTATAGACTATTCTATAGTCCATACTATAGACTATTCTATAGACCAGACTATAGACTACTCTTGAGTCCAGATTAGAGGATATTCTATAGTCCATACTAAAGACTATTCTATAGTATATAGTCCAGACTATTAACTTTACTATAGAATTTCTATAGTCTGGACTATAGAATAGACTATAGAATAGTCTGGACTATAGAATAGTCGATAGTCTGGACTATAGAATAGTCTATAGTCTGGACTATAGAATATTCTATTGTCTGGACTATAGAATATTCTATTGTCTGGACTATAGAATAGTCTATAGTCTGGACTATAGAAAAGTCTATGATCTGTACTGTAGAATAGTTTATAGTCTGGACTATAGATTAGTCTATGAACTGGAGTATAGAATAGGCTATGTCTGGATTACAGAATGGCTTATAGAATAGTCTATTGTCTAGACTATATAATATTCTATAGTCGGAAGTATTGCCTGGATTACAGAAGAGGTTATAGTCTGGACTATAGAAGTGTCTGCAGACTATGTAAAACAAATTTCTTACCAAGCGGTTAGTTCTTATGTAAGTATTCCTTCTACTATAAATATAGATTTCTTATAAGAAACAACATTGAAACCATCTGTTTTCATAAGTTAAAACATTTTAACTATAATATCAACTATCACCCAAAACTTTTCCGAATAACACAAAATCATGTTTTACATCATTTTAATTTAAAATCTTTTTCATACAAGCTGTGCGCAAACTCAATATGTTTAACAAATTAATAAAAATCCAATAAAACATGTAAAAACTCAAGCCAAAGTTAAAACTAAAAAGCCAACTGTGTTAAAATAAAAAAAAGCTATGGGAGTCTAACCAAAAATGTTAAGTTGTTTTGACAAGAAACTTTTGTTTCGTAGACGATTTTGGCAAACAACAAATCATTTACTGACAAAATTGCATGATAATCACCCAACTATTAAAATGACCAAAAATGAGACTCTAATTAAATACTTGTTAAAACAACACCAAAAATCAACCAAATATAAAATGCGAAATACAAACCAAGAACAATCTGAAATACAACAACAACAAAAGAACAGCTAAAAATGCCACTGCTAAACTAACAAAACGAACTTAAGTAAGCAAGTAATTTACACTGAATTTAAGTAGATTTATACAGAAATAACCAAAAATCTAAAAAAAATACAAATCAAATCGATGAAATTAACACGACTGCAGCAGCAATCGAAATCAGTTGCAACAGCAAAAAAAATATGATTGAACAATTGTTACTGTTGCCAGCCTATTGGCAGACAAAATACATGTTTGTTTGTATTTGTTTTTTTTTTTTTTTTTTTGTATGTCTGTGTGTAATGGGAATGTCAATTGAACGATGTCATTAAGAATCACCTTCAATGTACGTACGTAGATACTACAACAGCAACACAAAGTAGCTGCAATAAGAGCAATTTAATCAAGAATTTACAATGACAACATAAACTGCAACAGCATACATATCGGCGACACACAACAACAACCACACCACCAACACAATCAGCTGCAGCAAATAAAATGGAAAGGACGAGAATTATACACATACTTACTCGTACATAAAATGGTAACAAATGCATTCGCACCAAATAACAACTTGCTGTTGTTGTTGTTGCTGCTGTTGGATTTACTGCAACATGTTGTTGTTGGCGAATGTTTTGCACACCATTTACTCTTGCAATGTTGAAAATGCAAACAAACAAAAAATCTGTCACACTAAAGTGGTTTAATTGATAATGAATTAAAATTTTAATTAAATTTAGATGAAAAATTTCGCTTGAGACTATGGACTCATATATATTAAACTTACGACCATAAACGAATTATATTCTTAAATATAACTAGAATAGAGTTTCGTATAGACTCACCTATAGACTAAGCCTATAATGTAGATTATAGTGTAGACTATAGTCTGGACTATAATGTATACTATAGTCTGGACTACAGTGTTGCCTATAGTCTGGACTATAGTGTTGCCTATAGTCTGGACTATAGTGTTGACTATAGTTTGGGCTATAGTGTTGACTATAGTCTGGGATAAAGTGTTGACTTTACTCTGGACTATAGTGTAGACCATAGTCTGGACTAAAGTGAAGACACTAGTTTGGACTATAGTGTAGACTATAGTCTGTACTATAGTGTAGACTATAGTCTGTACTATAGTGTAGACTATAGTCTGGACTATAGTGTAGACTACAGTCTGGACTATAGTCTGGACTATAGTATAGTCTATAGTCTGGACTGTAGTGTTGACTATAGTCTGGACTATAGTGTTGACTATTGCCTGGACTATAGTGTTGACTATTGCCTGGACTATAGTGTTGACTATAGTCAGGACTATAGTGTTGACTATTGTCTGGACTATAGTGTTGACTATTGTCTGGACTATAGTCTGGACTATAGTGTAGACTATAGTCTGGACTATAGTGTAGACTATAGTCTGGACTATAGTATAGTCTATAGTCTGGACTATAGTATAGTCTATAGTCTGGACTATAGGGTAGACTATAGTCTGGACTATAGTATAGTCTATAGTCTGGACTATAGTATAGTCTATAGTCTGGACTATAGTATAGTCTATAGTCTGGACTATAGTGTAGACTATAGTCTGGACTATAGTGTAGACTATAGTCTGGACTATACTGTAGACTATAGTCTGGACTATAGTGTTGCCTATAGTCTGGACTATAGTGTAGACTATAGTTTGGACTATAGTGTAGACTATTGACTGAACTATAGTGTGGACTATAGACTGGACTATAGTGTATACTATAGTCTGGACTATAGTGCATACTACAGTCTGGAATATAGTCTTGCCTATAGTTTGGACTATAATATTGACTATAGTTTGGACTATAGTGTTGACTATAGTCTGGACTATAATGTTGACTATTGTCTGGACTATGGTGTTGATTATAGTCTGGACTGTAGAGTTGACTATAGTCTGGACTATAGTGCAGACCATAATTTGGACTATTGGACTATAGTGTAGACCATAATCTGGACTATAGTGTAGACTTTAGTCTGAACTATAGCATAGACTATATTTTAAACTATAGTATAGACTGTAGTCTGGATTATATACTGGACTATAATCAGATTATAGACTGTATTCTGGATTATAGTATAGTGTATACTATATTCTAGACTATAGTGTAGACAATAGTCTGGACTATGAAGTAGACTATATTCTGGACTGTAGTGTTGACTATAATCTGGACTATAGTATAGGCTATATTCTGGTCTATATTAATCTGGACTATAGTATATACTATATTCTGGACTATAGTATACACTATAGTCTGGATAGACTGTATTCTGGACTATAGAGTAGTTTTCAGTGCTAGTCTGGAATTTGTAGACTATAGACTGCACTATAGTCTGGACTATAGGGTAGACTATGTATTCTGGATTATAGTATAGTGTATACTATATTCTGGACTATAGTGTAGACAATAGTCTGGACTATAAATAGACTATATTCTGGACTGTAGTGTAGACTATAATCTGGACTATATTATAGGATATATTCTGTTCTATATTATAGACTATAATCTGGACTATAGTATATACTATATTCTTGACTATAGTATACACTATAGTCTGGATAGACTGTATTCTGGACTATAGAGTAGACTTCAGTGCTAGTCTGGAATTTGTAGACTATAGACTGCAGTATAGTCTGGACTATAGAGTAGACTATAGGCAGGATTATAGAGTTGACAATTGTCTGGACAATAATTTAGACTATAACTCTGCGATATATTTGATATACTAGTTGGGGACTACAGAATTTACAGATTAAAAACTTATCCATAGATCCACGTCTAAAATTATTGGTTGTTTTAAGTATGAGTAAATAATATGTACGTAATAATATGTATTCATTTGATGTGATTTGTATAAGAGAAGGTTTTCAGTTGAATTGTGTTAGTTGGTAGGATTGACATGCATGTTCGTTGGTAGTGGAACTATAGTTGACCAGTTAACTAGCTGGTGCGTCTGTCTATCCGTCCGTCTTTTCATTCTACTGTCTGTCTGCCTTCCCGGTTGCTGTATAAACGACAGAGATCGGTTTGTTAAATTGTGTTTTCATCTTTTATTTTTATTTGTTGTTCATATACGTTTTTTTTTTGTTGTTCTCTTACGATTTTGGCCACCTTATCAATATTCCAGCTGTGTACGGTGACAACAGTAGTAACAGCAGCCAAATCGGCTGCATTCTAAATTAAACCTCAATTGAGATTGTACAACAACAATGATAAAAATTGAAAAGCAACAACAACAACAACAACACCCGTACTAGTAGCATCATATACAGTATCAGATACAAAAAAACATCATTCAACCATTTAAACATGCATCATCACCATCAACGACCGACCGACCGGCATTTTACTAGTAGTTGGAGTACAACATGCGGCTTACTGTCTGTCTTTGTAAAATGGTCAATGGAATGTTACTTGTTTTCATACAATTCGTACGTATATTTTCAAAAAAATTGCAATAAACTGAAAAAATATATAAAACAAAATTAAGAAAATATGATGAGATTGCCAAGTGTATGTGAAGTTGGAGTTGGTTCGTTTATGGAGATGTGTGAATGATTTAAAAATTATTTGTTTGGGAACTATGGTGATGTAAGTGTTTTCTAAAGTAATTAACTGGAGATGAGCAGACTGATATGCAGCACTTCGTTCGTGATTTGTGACGTAACTTCGGAATACATTCGAAGTAATAGAAATGATTGTTCAGTTTTCAGAAAAAAGAAAAACTGAGAATATTGAAAGGATGTTGGCTTTGAACCTGTTGGCCTATAACGACTTTATTTGTGTCCCATTTACTCTTGTATTATTAATAAGATCCGTCATTCAAAATACCTTTAAAAGAAATTCAATTCCATCCCTGGCAACTCTTAATCACTTATATGTCTCTAAGGTATGAGAAAAACGCTTTAAATTGAAGTTTTGTCACAACACACAAAAAATCACTAAAATCACTTAAAAACGCAATCAAAAACAGTATCAATAAAAAATCGAAAAAACTACAAAAAAAAAAAAAAAAAATCTGAAACGTAAATCGTTCGATTCAGACAAAATTGTATTCAATTCTTTTCAGTTAAATTTTTTTCTACCATGTATTTTTTGGTTTAGTTGGCTAAAATAACGTTTAAATCTGTTTTGGAAATCAATCAGTACTCGAAAGTTTTTGTTGGCCAAAAAAATAAAAGAACAACACAGAAAAATTGGCTTAAAGGTGCGCCTGTATTGTATTCCTTGGCATAGGTTTTTTTTATGCCCTGTTTTTATTTTCGTCATTGCCTTCTTATTCATTTCAATTCTGCGTTTCGTTGAAGAATTCCACATACAAAAATGTCAAAATCAATTACGCGCTTTTGTACGCGTGAATTGACAAGAAAATGTTTTGTTCTTCCTCTTGTTATATAGATCGAATCGAATCCAAAAGGATGAATGCATAAATTCAATACGCAGCATACAAACAAAACAACAACAACACGTAGAAGATAATTTAAAAAATTTTAAATTGCAATGTGTAAATTGTTGCAAAGAGATAAATAAATAATAAACTGAAAAACAAAGACTGCAAAATTATAAACGTTTTTGTACTTTTTTTATATTTTAAAAAATATAAACATTTTTTGAAAAAGGCATAATAATGGAGACGTACTTATGAATGTCAAAGAGATTTTATTTATGCTTAAAATTTAATATTGCAAACATTCAAGTTCACATTTTATGAAATACAAATAATTATACCGCCACTTTGTAAATATATATACTCTAGATATGCCCAGTGTGCTTTGCTACCCTACAATTAATATAAATAAAATCCCACTTTACGATTTTTATACCATACACCACTATAGTGGGGAGGGTATATGCGTTTGTGATGATGCTTGTAACACCTAACAATATTGGTTCTATACACTCTTATTAAAAATGGTTAGAATCGGTCCATTATTTCGCCTAGCTTTCATACAACGGTACTTCCGAATAGGGCTTTTGCGTACATCAATATGTTAAACATTCTTGTATCTCTACAAAAACGGCATAGCATGTTTCTATATAAGTCTACATTTTACTACCGATTTTCGTAATGATCGGTCCATATTTGACCATAGGCTACATACAAAGTCCCACTCAGAAAATTACTTGAAGGCCAAGTATCACTTAAAAATACTAATATCACGATGAAATACTGCACCAAAATGTATAATGATAGACCCATATTTACTTTTGCCCCCATATAACCCACAGTGGTATAGGAAAAAAAAAAGAGGGAAATAATTCGGTAACTTCTAAACGGTTAATCCGATTTTGATGAAATTTGGTATGCACAAAGAGGAGGTGTTGTCGAGTTTAGGTGGACCTTATAGGCCAACCAGGGGCCCGGCGGGGGGTCCTCAAATTAGGACACCAGCAGTAAATTATCTCTTATAGTTTAGGAGATATTCGCATTTGAAAATTAAAATTTTAAAATTTTTACCGTCCTTACTTTAGTTTTATGATAATGGCGGGTCCAAATATTCCCGATTTTCGCCATTTTTTTGTATTCGCTTAAAAACAAGTTTATATATCAAGCAGTGAAAGAATTATGTAAAAATCATGACTGAGTCCAAATTTTAATTAAAAATGCCTATAACTTAAATGCCTTAACTTAAAAAAAGGCGATTTTTTGTCATTTTTTGGGAAAAAAGTATCTTTTTCTTTTTAAGTTATCCCTACTATTATTTTCATCCATAAGGTTAACTCTTAAATTTGTTACATATATGGATGAAAATAATAGTGCTAGGTAAATTTTCTAAAAGATGTTGAGTTTTCCCTAATTAATTTGTCACTAAAAAATATTAGGTAGGCATTTTATATATCAATGGAAAGGTAATTGTGTCTATTTTTCAAAACTGTATATAATTTTTGAAAATTAAAAAATTCGCGGAATACTTTTTTAAAAAAAAATTAAAAAATGTTTTTATTCAGTTTTGCGAAGATACAAATTTTCAAATTGCAATAAAAATTTATTTATGAATATTTTTTGATGAAATGTTACAGTTAGGTAGATTTTTTACTCAAAATGCAAATTAAAATAAAAATTTCGAATTTTCTTATTAGAAATCCCGGAATTCCCAAAAAAGTTTTAAAAAATCCCAAAAATGGGGATTTAGTTAGTAGTTAGGTTAGTGTGAGTTAGTTTAGTTAGTTAGTTAGTTAGTTAGTTAGGTAGTAGTTAGTTAGTTAGTTGTTAGTTAGTTAGTTAGTTAGTTATTAGTTGTTAGTTAGTTAGTTAGTTAGTTGTTAGTTAGTTAGTTAGTTAGTAGTTTCGTTGTTCGTTAGTTAGTTAGTTAGTTAGTTCGTTGTTAGTTATTTGTTAGGTTAGTTAGTTAGGTTAGTTATAGTTTAGTTAGCTAGTTAGTTAGTTAGTTAGGCTTAGTTAGTTAGTTAGTTATTAGTTAGTTAGTTAGTTAGTTAGTTAGTTAGTTAGTTAGTTAGTTAGTTTAGTTAGTTCGTTAGTTAGTTAGCTTAGTTAGTTTAGTTAGTTAGTTGTTAGTTAGTTAGTTAGTTAGTTATTTAGTTAGTTAGGTTAGTTAGTTAGTTACGTTAGTTAGTTAGTTAGTTAGTTAGTTTAGTTAGTTAGTTAGTACTAGTTATTAGTTAGTTAGTTTAGTTCGTTAGTAGTTAGTTAGTTAGTTAGTTAGTTAGTAGTTTAGTTAGTTAGTTAGTTAGCTTAGTTAGTTATTTAGTTAGTTAGTTAGTAGTTAGTTAGTTAGTTAGTTAGTAGTTAGTTAGTAGTTAGTTAGTTAGTAGTTTAGTTAGTTAGTTAGTTAGTTAGTTGTTAGTTAGTTAGTTAGTTAGTTAGTTAGTAGTTAGTTAGTAGTAGTTAGTTAGTTAGTTAGTTAGTTAGTAGTTAGGTAGTTAGTTAGTAGTTAGTTAGTTAGTTAGTAGTTAGTTAGTTAGGTAGTTAGTTAGTTAGTAGTTAGTTAGTTAGTTAGTAGTTAGTAGTTAGGTAGTTAGTTAGTAGTTAGTTAGTTAGTTAGTTAGTTAGTTAGTAGTTAGTTAGTAGTTAGTTAGTTTAGTTAGTTAGTTAGTTAGTTAGTTAGTTAGTTAGTTTAGTTAGGTAGTTAGTTAGTTAGTTAGTTAGTTAGTTAGTTAGTTAGTTAGTTAGTTGTAGTTAGTTAGTTAGTTAGTTAGTTAGTAGTTAGTTAGTTAGTAGTTAGTTAGTTAGTTAGTAGTTAGTTAGTTAGTTAGTTAGTTAGTTAGTTAGTTAGTTAGTAGTTAGTTAGTTAGTTAGTTAGTTAGTTAGTTAGTTAGTTAGTTAGTTAGTTAGTTAGTAGTTAGTTAGTTAGTTAGTTAGTTAGTTAGTTAGTTAGTTAGTTAGTTAGTTAGTTAGTTAGTTAGTTAGTAGTTAGTTAGTTAGTTAGTAGTTAGTTAGTAGTTAGTTAGTTAGTTAGTTAGTTAGTTAGTTAGTTAGTTAGTTAGTTAGTTAGTTAGTTAGTTAGTTAGTTAGTTAGTTAGTTAGTTAGTTAGTTAGTTAGTTAGTTAGTTAGTTAGTTAGTTAGTTAGTTAGTTAGTTAGTAGTTAGTTAGTTAGTTAGTTAGTAGTTAGTTAGTTAGTTAGTTAGTTAGTTAGTTAGTTAGTTAGTTAGTTAGTTAGTTAGTTAGTTAGTTAGTTAGTTAGTTAGTAGTTAGTTAGTAGTTAGTTAGTTAGTTAGTTAGTTAGTTAGTTAGTTAGTTAGTTAGTTAGTTAGTTAGTTAGTTAGTAGTTAGTTAGTTAGTTAGTTAGTTAGTTAGTTAGTTAGTTAGTTAGTTAGTTAGTTAGTTAGTTAGTAGTTAGTATTAGTTAGTTAGTTAGTTAGTTAGTTAGTTCGTTTAGTAGTTAGTTAGTTAGTTAGTTAGTTAGTTAGTTAGTTAGTTAGTTAGTTAGTAGTTAGTTAGTTAGTTAGTAGTTAGTTAGTTAGTTAGTTAGTGTAGTTAGTTAGTTAGTTAGTTAGTTAGTTAGTTAGTTAGTAGTAGTTAGTTTAGTTAGTTAGTTAGTAGTTAGTTAGTTAGTTAGTCTTTAGTTAGTTTTCAAAAACTAATTCCTACAAAATGTTACAGATTTTCTATTCTTTCCATGTTCATCATCCTTCCACAGCTTATTTCAAAACAAAAGACTTAGGAAACGAACTTCACATATTTTAAACTGCGACTCTACGAAATATCTCTCCAGGTTCATGAAATATTTTCATTTGAAGTCAATTTAGGTTTTTTTTTGCCATTTTTAATTTAAGTTCAGAAATTATACTTTTCATTTGATCTGAATAATTAGTGTTTTTTTTATTAAAAAGAAAATTAGAAATAACTAATAATAAGTTATTAAAATAAGCATTCGATAAATTATTATTTAATTATCGCTAGCGATGAAACAGTTAGATAGTTAGTAAATCCTAATCCTCATAATACCTTACCTACGCCCCTGTGTATAAATTTACGATGGTTTTCCTATAATTTAAGCCAAAGCTACTGAATATTTTAAAAACGATTCCTAGGAGTATAGGAACAGGACGAAAACATCACTAGATAATTGTTAAAAAATGTTTGAGTTTCTTATCTGGCTAGCGATATTTAAAAGCGATTGATAAGTTATCAAAGCATTACCTTATAACTACTACTCGAAAACAAAAGACTTAAGAAACGAACTTTGCATATTTTGAACTGCTCCCTACGAAAGATACGTCAACGATGTGTTGGTTTTACAAATATGTATATCCTACCAGGGACTATGAAAGACTTTTCTTGTCATTTGCAATGAATAATAGATATTTATTGCAAATTTTAGAAATATTTTTAAATTTTCCCAGAAAACAAAATATTAACTTTAAGAATTTAATTTTTAAGTTGATAAATAAATCTAAATAATTTAGTGATTTTTGCTACAAAATAATTAGTTAAATTTTAGAAAAATTTCAAAAAGTTCTTTAATTTAAAATAAGCATTAATAGAATTTCGATAACATTAAAATTATATCATTTATTTAAAAAGTGTTTAATTAACGCTAACAATCAAACAAATTGTTAACAAATACTTTGTGTGTTTTAGAGATTTAATCATTATACCAAAAAATAAATACAAGAAAAGAATAACCTTTTTTAAGCCTCATATATAGTTACTTAGTGTTAAAAACCACTAAATACTTATATATAGATATATAGGTATGTGCGCACATACATATATACACATATATCAAATAAACATCATATAAATTGTAATCTTTAAGAAGCAATCAATACCACATATGTAGTTGAATAATAAAACAAGCATAAAACACAAGAAATTATTGAAATATTTGCACCGCATTGTACACCCTAAATTAAAGGTGGAAAATACGAAATAAAATGCGCCACGCATGCGACTGGCACACAAGAGTTTTTTTTTAATCTTATTTTTAAAAAATAACAGAATATTTTGCAACAAATGAAGCAACATTATTACGTTTTGTACGTCAGCTAAAGCAGCAGCAGTAGCAGCATCATCATCAATAGCTACAGTATACATTCTTAAAACGACATTTGTAGTATTCTCAACCAGAACTGAATAAGAAACCGTAAAAGGATAAAAAGAGTTTAAGACCAGCAATAACAACAACAGCAACAACAGTAATAAACATAACACAAGGGAACTATTGTACAACTACAAAAACATACAAAACAAATAACTACAACAAGAGAACAAAAAGAAAAAACAACTGCAGCACAGCAGCAGAAGGAGAATAAGTTTACTTCAAAAGCAGTTTTATAATGGAATTAATTCACGGCAGTAAACCCGGAAAAAGGTGATCCAACACATACAATGACTTTAATTCTTTTCGCTAACTTGAAAATCAAATATATTGATGAGGCGGTGAATATGGCTCCCAAAACTGTCGTTTAAAACTTCTTCCCGGAAACTTATGGAAGATAGCTCATAATCATTTCCAATAGTCTCTCAAAATCGTTGGATATGTCTTCCCATCAATGATATTAAGAAGCTTTAATAATTAAACTTTCCCACTGAAAAACTAAACTCTGTTTTTAAAGCTCTGCATACAAAATATAAAACATTAAAAAAGCACTTTTTCTTATTTAAAAATATGCAATCAGTTAAAAACAGCAACTAAAAAATCAAATAATATAAAAGTAAAGTAAAGAAATGAAGAAAAAACTCCAGATTGATCACATTGATATTCCAAGAAAACTGCCAAACTAACGTGCATAAATTTTGGACTTGAATACACAAAATACAAAAGGATCAAAAAGAATAAAGCGCGCTTACTAAACTAAAAGAAAAGTCTTTTTATTTTTTTTTTTTAAAGAAGAGAAAAATTGGAAGCTACGAATTTATTGCTTACATTTTTACAAAAATTAAATTTTTAAGTTCTTTTTGTATTCTTTATTTTGTGGTTAAATAAAGTCAGTTTTTGGGATTTTTTTTTTTTTTTTTGGAATGGTATAGTGAAAAGAACGTAAAGTAATGCATTGATTGCTTATCGATCGTTTTTAAATATCGCTAGCCAGCAAGAAGCTTAAAATATTTCAACAAGTATATGATGTTTTGCGTCCTGTTCTTGTACGCCTAGGGAATCGTTTTTAAAATGTTCAGTAGCGCTAGAGGCGGTTAAAAGGAAACCTAAATGTAACACGATTTTTTATTCTTTTGGTTTGTTTATGTGAGTTTTGTAGGATTTTGCTTCTGCTTTGAAACATTTTGTTGAACTTTGGCTCGAAGTATAGGAAAAGAATTGTAAATTTATGGACAGGGACGGCGTCTAGGTATTAAGAGGATAGGAATAACTAACTATTTAACTGTTTGATTCTAACTAACTAACTAACTAACTAACTAACTAACTACTAACTAACTACTAACTAACTAACTAACTACTAACTAACTAACTAACTAACTAACTAACTAACTAACTACTAACTACTAACTAACTAACTAACTAACTAACTAACTAACTAACTAACTAACTAACTAACTAACTAACTAACTACTACTAACTAACTAACTAACTAACTAACTAACTAACTACTAACTACTAACTAACTAACTAACTAACTAACTAACTACTAACTAACTAACTACTACTAACTAACTAACTAACTAACTAACTACTAACTAACTAACTAACTAACTAACTAACTAACTAACTAACTACTAACTAACTAACTAACTAACTAACTAACTACTAACTAACTAACTAACTAACTAACTAACTAACTACTAACTAACTAACTACTAACTAACTAACTAACTAACTACTAACTAACTAACACTAACTAACTAACTACTAACTAACTAACTAACAACTAAACTAACTAACTAACTAACTAACTAACTAACTATAACTAACTAACTAACTAACTAAAACTAACTAACTAACTAACTAACTAACTAACTAACTAACTAACTAACTAACTAACTAACTAACTAACTAACTAACTAACTAACTACTACTAACTAACTAACTAACTAACTACTAACTAACTACTAACTAACTAACTAACTAACTAACTAACTAACTAACTAACTACTAACTAACTAACTAACTAACTAACTAACTAACTACTAACTAACTACTAACTAACTAACTAACTAACTAACTAACTACTAACTAACTAACTAACTAACTAACTACTAACTAACTAACTAACTACTAACTACTAACTACTAACTAACTAACTAACTAACTAACTAACTAACTAACTAACTAACTAACTAACTAACTAACTACTACTTAACTAACTAACTAACTAACTAACACTAACTAACTAACTAACTAACTAACTGACTAACTGACTAACTAACTACTAACTAACTAACTAACTAACTAACTACTAACTAACTAACTAACTAACTAACTAACTAACTAACTAAATATCTAACTAACCATTTTGACATATCGATATAAATATGAGTCTGACCCCGAGTCCTTGACAGATTTTAAAACCGTGATGAGGATAAGCTATTTCATTCTTAGACTCTGAGTCCTTATTCAGTAGACGATGTAGCCATGTATATCCATATGTCCAGTGTAAAACACGATAGAGAAGAAGCGAGAAGAGACAGAGGGCTGCAATCTTTCGCAAATATTTATTGATAAATTTAGTTTGGTCTTATAAATATAACGTAAATTCGACACTAACTAGTTCCCATATAAGATATTTAAATGTGCATAGCTGGCAGATTACATCCGTCTTATATAACTTTAACAAAAAATAAATTCATTCGACCAAAATTTATTGTACAAAATTTCATAACAATCACTTCCTCATAATCACCGTGATATGATTATTATGAGGAAATTATGGTAAGAAATTCCAAAAAATTGCTTATAAGATTCTATGGTATGTTACTGTTCTAAATCTTTTATCTAAATAATTTATACATTTCTTTTTATATGATGTGCGAGAAAAAATGATTTAGCAAGTTTGTTTCCTAAGTCTTTTGTTTTCCTAATAGTATTTCACTTCAAGTTTCATCTATTGCGAACTCGGTAAATATTTTACATTTTTTGCAAATATTACAATATTTTAAGGAAATCTTACACATAACAAAATATTATGTTTGCACCTCCTCCCTTTTCCCCCTAGTGGCCGCCACACTGGCAGCAAAAGCTTGATGAACGTGCTAAAACCGACACAGACAAAACTGCTTACAACAATGAGCGACTGTCTGTCCGTATGTACCATGGCTGTTGCACTTTTGCTGGCATAACAAGTCACTAACTACTTCAGCCATTATCAACTACAACAGATCGATTGTCTCCGAAAATATGTTGGCAATGTAACCAAATTTGGTAATAAAAGAAGCATAAACTATTTCCACCAACAGGTCTGCCAGCCAACAACGACTGGACCAATGCAATGTATAGAATGCTCTTTTTTTAACGCTTTTATTATAAAAATATATATAACTATGCATGCATACGCACGCTCTTTTTCCTCGTTATCAGAGACAAAATGATCAAAAATAGTCTGTCCATCTGTCTGTCTGTCCTCTTGGTTGTGTGACAGACAAACATAGTTATGTTTTGTAAGGCACAAGGTTATAACACAAGATCTCTGTACCAGTTTAGTAAAATGTAAGTTAACCATATGTTGAGCGTTTGCTGTTAGCCTTTATAGATGCCTGGAAAGGCAGGCAGGCTGGCTGACTGTCCGTTTGGTTGGTTGGTTAATGGCTTAAACGTGGTGGAAAAAGGGCATCTACTCTTTTATTAAAGACATAAATGGAAATGATGGGAGTTTGAAGAGTTTCACATATAAGTGCCGGAGTATGCGCCGACATTAAAGTGTTTTAAATATGACTATATGGAAACAAAAGTACATAAACATAACTGAGATGGATATGAAGTCAACTGAACTGAACTACAGTAAACTAAACTAAAAGTTAACTTAACTGGACTGGCTAAAGAATTGCCAGAATGTTTTTCTTGTATGCATGCCATACAGTGGGACAATAATTTTTTAAATAAAATTTTCTATTCGAAAAATGTCCTCTTGAAAATATTTGATTTTACAAATATCTATTTCTATATCTATCCAAATGATCGGACTATTTCTAAACTCTAATTTTTTTGAAATGTAGTAGTTTTATCAAAAATTTTTTCCAACCACTGTATTCAGGCGGTCATTCTTTTTTGTTGGCCATTTTAGGCTGTAAAGTGTGTGCAATGTGGTTGGAGTGGTACAAGTATGTAAAGGAATGGTATGGCATGGTATGGTATGATTCTTTTAATGGCATTTAAATGTATTTATATTCCACAAAGGTTGTGTTACATTTGTGATGCTGTTATTTTACATTTGTATTGAGTTTGGGTGTCTGTGTTCATTTTTTGGATGCATTTATTAAACACTATTTTTGTTGTTATTGTTTCATATTCCAAACCAAGTTGTTGTTGTGCTTTTTAATGTTTCTGTTTAATTTATTTATTTTTTTTTTGGGCGAATTCAACATGTTTTGCAACTTGTTACTGACGCCTGACAAGCGATAACAATTGGTTTTATATCATGCTCAAATTGTCATATGACTTGACATTTTTTTTCCTTTCTTGTGTTTAACTTTACCTGAGATCTGGCGTTCTTATTCTACTCAATTTTACCATATCGATAAACATCAGGGTTAGCGCCTTGTCTTTATTTATATTTATGTGAAAAAATATAACATACACACAAATCAGCCTAACAGAGATCATGGTTTCAAATTGGAGTGGTTACACACTGGAGGTGGAAAAATTATGAAATCGTTTCTCTTTACTAAGTCATCCAAGACACTGGAAATTTTGCAAGATATTTCACCCATTAAAACATATCGCACACCCAGTACAAAAGTGACACAACTCCAAATTTTTTTTTTTAAGAAAAGGAAACAAATTTTTTACAAATTCTGAAAGATAAAGAAAGACATAACGTTTTTTATTGAACAGTTAACAACAACAAAATACACTAATATTTTTGTAGAGTTAAACAAGTATCTTGTACATAGTTTAAGGCTTAAACTTAAGGCTTAAAGAATATAAAAACGCAAAAAAAAAATTTTGAGTTGTGTCACTTTTGTACTGGGTGTGCGATATATAAGATATTATGCTGTACTTCACGGCTGAAAACATTGACGTACTAATCAAAGACGATTATAGGACACGTCATCAATGTATGGACATATTGGAAGGCTATACACAATCAACGGACGTGCCCGATCACGTACAAGACTCAGTTTATTTCGGGAACTTTGAAACACTGATTTTCAGGTAAAATGTCATGACCAAGAGGAGTACTACAACAAATAATACCAGTAGAAATCACATTGCTACGCAGATGGCTCTAAATTGGAGAACCAAACGGTTCTGGGGTTCTAAATTGAAGACCCAGAAACGAAAATATACTACCGTTTACCTAATCACATTTGGCGCCAACCGGGTTTAACATATTTACCGGCATCCAGAATGTAATTAGGGTGATATAAAGTTAAAGCTAAGGCCATATATGATTACCAGGCTACTCGGAAGTAAACACAAACACTATCATTCGACACAACGAGGTGTGAACTGAAAATATGGGTGAAAGAAGTCTCTTTGAATAATGAAACGGTGGGTAAAACCACAGACATCATATGGTCAGCTCTAACGAGAGCTCATATAGGAGATGTCTCCTAAAAATGAGCATATCTGTTGATATGATGGTACAGATTCTGAGTGAATTCCCAAGATTACGGGACGTGCGAATTCAGACTAGAATCTAGAGCATGTAGAAGAGACAGTAAAACTCTGCAGCACTTTCTTTGGCATTGGTAGGCTTTCGTCAAAATTAAGTCCAAATACCTTGGATCTAATTTCGTATATAACATCTCTTACGAGTACTCTTTGAAAAATTCTTAGGAATTACGTTCAGCATACTGAATTTCTGATCCTCAGACGATAATACGTTCATCGAATATTATATAAGGTTTTTGTTTTCATCTATAAAAATTTTCCATGAAAGGGAGGTTGGTATTATGGTATGTATTACGAAGTGCGAATTCAGAATAGAATCTAGAGCATGTAGAAGAGACAGTGAAACTCTGCAGCACTTTCTTTGCCATTGATAGGCTTTCGTCGAAATTAGATCCAAATATCTTCGATCTAATTTCGGATATAACATCTCTTACGAGTACTCTTTGAAAAATTCATAGGAATTTCGTTTAGGATACTGAATTTCTGATCCTCAGACGATAATACATTCAGCGAATACTATATAAGGTTTTTGTTTTCATCAACAAACATTTTCCATGAAAACGAACGCAGAACAGGCCCGATAGTGGTGTAGGTGTATTTATTTGGATCAACCTAGCTGTGCTCAATCTATCAAGTGGAGTCGTAGGGACTCCAGATGTATACTAAAGTTGTATTAGATCCAACCTGTATTGGTGAGACATTTCAGTAGATAATTGAGTCTGGGCCTAGATGATTCACCAATGTTGGATGTAATATATTTGCCAAGGTATATATTCGATATATTAGTAGTAGACCCATAATCGTGTAAATATTCAGGGTCTTTATGAGATTCTAAGACGATATAGACATGTCCGTACGTCTGTCTGTTTAAAATACGAGTCGGAACGACAAGAGCTATAGTGCTGATATATATATATATATATATATATATATATATTGATTTGATTTTGAAAATGGATCATATGTGCCAATGTTTTGACCTAGATTCCATATTTTTGTCGTTATTAAATTTATTTTTACTGTAACATATGACGAAATATTAGACCCTTGCCCCTATATATGGCCTATTCTAAAATATGACTTTAACTTTCACAACTGACTTCATCGTAATCAACCAAATCAAATTTCGTAAGGGTTGTTCTATGTATATACATATAATTAATCCTACAAGCGATTTTCCAAGCCGATTTTTCACTAAAAAATAATTTATTTAAATAAACTCGATTTTAAACTATAATTCGTATTTTCAATAATTATTCCATTTTACATTAAAAATTCGATTTTTGACTTAAAATTTTGGAATTATACCAGCATGTAGCTGACCGAGATTTATTTGTCAGCGCAGTTACATACTTTGTCTATGATTTTGTCTATTTTTTACAGCATACATATTTTCCATCCCTGACACAACCGGTAACAACAAATAGATTTAATACAGTCGTTCAAACAGATAGATAGACAGACAGACATACAGATAGACGGACAGATAGACAGACAGACAGACAGACAGACAGACAGACAGACAGACAGACAGACAGACAGACAGACAGACAGACAGACAGACAAGTAGACAAACAGACAAACAGACAGACAGACAGACAGATAGACAAAGGGATAGACGGACAGACGTACATCGATTAATCGACTTCGCTATGTATAAGGATGTACTTCATGGGATTGCAAAATTATACTATGGAAATTAAAAAGTGAGTGAGAAATCCTGTATATAACTAGCTCACGAAGGTGAAGAGTATAATAAGAAAATTTATATCTGCAGTGCTGACTCAGCATTTAAATGTTAAATACAGTTCAATTGCAATATAACTAGTGTAAACGCACTTTCAACAAGTACAATTGATAGTGAACTCAAACATAATACTCTTAAGCAATTGCCAGGCAAGTTGGAAATCAAGCAAAGCAAAACAAAGTAAAGTTAAATGAAATATAGAAAAAAGAAAAAATAAATAAATAAAGTAAAGAAAAACAAAAATTTAATTACATAAATTATATCTAAGGAGGAAAAGAATGTATAGTACTTGTATGTATGACTTCATGACTGACTCAATAATGCTGCTGAATGGTTTGTTTTTGCTTTTGGTGTTGTTGTTGTTAAAGCTGCTGCTACTGATGGTGGCTTAAATGGCTGTACTCGCTGGCAGGCTGGTATAGTAAGGTGGCTTGTTTGTTAGCTTGTTGTTGTGGTCTGTGGGGAGGAGTATGGAATTTTTAAGTTTTAAAAATATTCTAACCAAAAATGGTCACATGGTAAAATGAAGGAATGTTTCATGTTAAAAGTTTTTGATATCTCAAAGGATTTTACAACAATGGTCATGTGGAATGTTTTAAATCAACGAAAAACGTAAAATATATAAATGTTGAAAAAATAAAAAGATTTCCACTTTTTTATTTTTTTTTAATACAGCACAATCTATAAATGACCTTTGTTGGGGTTTTTTTTTTAAAAACGTTGCTGTCTGTAAACATGTCAATAATAAACCTTTTGTTAATTTAAACACAAAAAAAATAACTTACTGTCTGTTTCATTTAAACCATTAATGTCACCTGTCATTTTAAGTTTACCCCTTGATTATGGAAAAAATTGTAGAGACTCCCTTTTCCTCTCTTCCTTACATATTTATATAGCTTTGTAAGTATTAGCAAGTCTTTTTGCATTTTTTTTATTATTAAGCTGTATATCAAATTGTTTAACTAAGTATTTTAAAATGCAAATTTAATTAATTTTCTGTCTCTACCTTACTACCTTCATTACTAATACTTTTGACACGCATTAAATCAATCAATTAATTTTATATAATGCAGTTTCTGTTTCAGTTTTTTTTTTCTTAAACAAATAATTTAGTCGCCACCAATTAATTATTAGCTTGTGTTGCTACCTTTGCGACAATAGCAACAGCTGTTGCTTTTTCAAATAAATTCAATTTAAACTTTAAACAACATCTGTTTTTAGAATTGAAATTATGAATAAAAATAATAATTTCAAAAATAATAATTGTAATCATAACTACAAATTGCATCATATCAAATCACAAATTATTTTTAAAAAATAAAATTTTCCATTAAATACTCATATATAGAAAATTGTTTGTTTATGAAATCGTTGCCATACGTGACAAATTTTGTAACACCAATTATTTGCCATATGTTTTTTTCATTCTTTACAGATTTAATGTAATTTAATTATAGTTTAAGAATTTGATGCCATAATATGATAAATTCATACATATTTTTCTTGGCGCTTACTAATCTCGCATGTGCAATAGTTAAGTTTGATAGAAATCTTGAATATTGGTGTTAAATTTTAAAAACGTTTTGTAATAATCTGTTTTCAATTAAGTTTTTTTTATTGCATTTAACAGTTTTACATATTTGAGATTGTGAAAGTAAAATAGAAAAAAATTTAGGAGTATGATTTTTGTACACCGTAACATTACAATGTAGACGACATATGACTTATCGGTTTTGATATAATCCACTTTATAGAGTATAATCTCTTCTGCTTAAATGAGCAGACCTTCCTCTTCCTTAAGGCTCTCGGATACTTTAATGAGTCTAATATTTAGATCAAATTATCTTCAATTTTAAATACTAGAATTTCGCCCACTTTATACAGTAGCTTCTCGTCTACTGTATAGAGTAGACTCTCTTCTACTCCATATAGTAGACAAGCGTCTTTTTTATAAAACAGACTCTCATAGAGACTCTAATTTACTTTATCGAGTAGTCTCTTATCTGCTTTATAAACTAATCACTTGTCTACTTTTTAGAGTAAACTCTCGTCTATTTTATAGACTCTCGTGTACTTTAAGGAGTAGACACTCGTCTACTTTATAGCATAGACTCTCGACTACATTATACCTCTTGTACACTTTATAGGGAAGACTCTCATCTTCTTTACACATTGTAGTCTCCTTTATAGACTAGACTTTCGTTAACTTTATAATGTAGACTCTATTCTACTTTATAGACTAGACTCTTGCCAAATTTAAAGAGTACTCTCCCTTATAGAGCAGAATCTTGTTTACTTTATAAAGTAGACTCTCGTCTCATCTACTTTCTTTCATTTATTTTATAGAGTAGACTCTCATCTAATTAATAGAGTTGTCTCTCGTCTACTTTATAGAGTATACTCTCGTCTTAGTCTATAGTCTGGACTATAGAATAGTCTATAGTCTGGATTATAGAATAGTCTTTAGTCTAAACTATAGAATAGTCTATAGTCTGGACTATAGAATAGTGTATTGTCTGGACTATAGAATAGTGAATAGTCTGGAATATAGAATAGTCTATAGTCTGGATTATAGAATAGTATGTAGTCTGGACTATAGAATAGTCTATAGTTTGGACTATAGAATAGTCTATAGTCTGGACTATAGAATATTCTATAGTCTGGATTATAGAATAGTCTACAGTCTAAACTATAGAATAGTCTATAGTCTGGACTACAGAATAGTGAATTGTCTGGACCATAGAATAGGAATATAGAATAGTCTATAGTCTGGACTATAGAATAGTATGTAGTCTGGACTATAGAATATTCTATAGTCTGGAATATAGAATAGTCTATAGTCCGGACTATAGAATAGTCTATAGTCTGGCCTATAGAATAGTCTATAGTCTGGACTAAAGAATAGTCTATCGACTAGACTATAGAATAATCTATAGTCAGGACTATAGAATAGTCTATAGTTTGGACTATAGAATAGTGCATAGTCTGGACTATAGAATAGGAATATAATAGTCTATAGTCTGGACTATAGAATAGTATGTAGTTTGGGCTATAGAATATTCTATAGTCTGGAATATAGAATAGTCTATAGTCCGGACTATAGAATAGTCTATAGTCTGGCCTATAGAATAGTCTATAGTCTGGACTAAAGAATAGTCTATCGACTAGACTATAGAATAATCTATAGTCAGGACTATAGAATAGTCTATAGTCTGGACTACAGAATAGTGTATTGTCTGGACTATAGAATAGGAATATAGAATAGTCTATAGTCTGGACTATAGAATAGTATGTAGTCTGGACTATAGATATATATAGTCTATAGTCCGGACTATAGAGTAGTCTATAGTCCGGACTATAGAATAGTCTATAGTCTGGCCTATAGAATAGTCTATAGTCTGGACTAAAGAATAGTCTATCGACTAGACTATAGAATAATCTATAGTCTGGACTATAGACTATTCTATAGTCCAGACTACATACTATTCTATAGTCCAGACTACATACTATTCTATAGTCCAGGATAGTCTATAGTCTGGACTATAGAATATTGTATAGTCTGGACTATAGAATGTAGACTCTATTTTACTTTATAGACTAGGCTCTTGCCTAATTTATAGAGTACACTCCCGTATACTATATAGAGCAGAATCTTGTTTACTTTATAGAGTAGACTCTCGTCTTAGATTAGATTACTTTATAGAGTAGTCTCTCGTCTACTTTATAGAGTAGACTCTCGTGATACCCAGTGTACTTTTCTACACTAATTTTCTTAAAAACTGCTTTAAGTCGAATCGAATTCTTCTATATTCATATAGAAATAAAATTTATTATAGATTCTCATTGAAGATCACAAAATCCAATCTATAAATTTTTGTTTAGTATTTATTAAAAAACTCGATTTCCTATTTGGTAAATCATTGTCCGATTTGCTTAACAATATACGCATACATATGGGCAATTTGGTGTCAAGTGACCCAACTTTTAAAATCGTTTTCTTCCGAATTGGATGAAATTTGCACCACAGTTAGTACTATTGGATAGTAGGCCAGACATAGAAAGAAATAGCTATCTCCAAAATGTTCAACCTCTAAGTCCGGTAGTTCTGGACCGATAGAGCTAAAAATGTGTGTCTACTCTACTATCCAATAGTACTAACTTTGGTGCAAATTTCATCAAAATCGATTTTTTTAGTTGGCTCACTTGACATGAAATTCCCCACATACATATCTATAGAAAGATTATAACAAGCGAACTTAACTAAAAATTCGAATATAAAAAAGTTTTTTTCTTTTCGAAAGTTAAAGATCACATTCGAATGATCTGCTAAATGATCTTTCATTACAATTCTAAAAAAAAACTACAAAAAACGAAACGTCCTTGAAGCAATTAAGCATAATTACAATTATGTTGCAAAATGTCACATGAATTTGTAAAATATTCCCATTACGATTTTATATTATAGTCTCACATACATACACATATTCAAAGATACAATGAATAATTTTCGCTGTCTGTCTGTCCATTCACTCTGCTGTACGTAAAACTAGATGTTTTCACTTGTTGTCAATGTTTTAGTAGTTAGAAGCACATGTTGTGGCGGTTATTTTCCGCACAGGTGCTAAAAGTCGCGTGTCGCCTTTTTTTAATTGAATTAATTTTTGCAAGACTGCAAACAAAAAAAAAAAAAAATTAAAGCATACTAATGTTAGTGTCTCATACATTAAAACATAGATACGACAGCGAGCGTTTAAGTATGCACACACATAAATAAATAAATAAAAATGTGAATACAATCTACTCTACTCTATTTCATGTTGATGTTTTTGTATTTCTTCTTTATTTTTTTGTAGCCTGCAGACTTAATTTAATCTATGACTAAGTCGCCGCCGCCACTTAAAAAACACACAATCATTTACGAGTTTAGAATACCAGACATAAGACTGACGATGATGGTAAAGGGTTGCTTGAATACGAGGTGTTAGTCTTGAACAGATGGGGATAGTATATAGTCATAGTCTGAACTGTAGTATAGTCTATAGTTTGGACTATGGAATATTCCATAGTCAGGACTATAGAATAGTCTATAGTCTGGACTAAGGTATAGTCTATGGACTATTGAAAAGTCTATAGTCTGAACTATAGAATAGTCTATAGTCTGGAGTATCGAATAGTCTATAGTCTGGAATATCGAATAGTCTATAGTCTGGAATATCGAATAGTCTATAGTCTGGAGTATAAATAGTCTATAGTCTGAACTATAGAATAGTCCATAGTCTGGACTATAGAATAGTCTATAGTCTGGACTATAGAATAGTCTGTAGTCTGGACTATAGAATAGTCTATAGTCTAGACTATAAAATAGTCTAAAGTTTTGACTATAAAATTGTCTATAGTTTGGATTATAGAATAGTCTATAGTCTGAACTATAGCATAGTCTATAGTCTGGACTATAGAATAGTCTATGGTCTGGACTATAGAATAGTCTATAGTCTGGACTATAGAATAGTCTATAGTCTGGACTATAGAATAGTCTATAGTCTGGACTATAGAATAGTCTATAGTCTGGACTATAGAATAGTCTATAGTCTGGACTATAGAATAGTCTATAGTCTGGACTATAGAATAGTCTATAGTCTGGACTATATAATAGTCTATAGCCTGGACTATATAATAGTCTATAGTCTGGACTATAGAATAGTCTATAGTTTGGACTATAGAATAGTCTATAGTCTGGACTATAGAATAGTCTATAGTCTGGACTATAGATAAGTCTATAGTCTTGACTATAGAATAGTCTATAGTCTTGACTATAGAATAGTCTATAGTCTTGACTATAGAATAGTCTATAGTCTTGACTATAGAATAGTCTATAGTCTTGACTATAGAATAGTCTATAGTCTGGATTATAAAAAAGTCTAAAGTCTGGACTATAGCATAGTCCATAGCCCGCACTATACAATAGTCTATACTCTGGACTATAGAGTAGTCTATAGTCTGGACTATAGAATAGTCTATAGTCTGCAGTATAGAATAGTCTATAGTCTGGACTATAGAATAGTCTAAGTCTGGACTATTTAATAGTCTGGACAATAAAATAGTCTATTGTTTGGACTATAGAATAGTCTATAGTATGGACTATAGAATAGTCTATAGTCTGGGCTATAGAATAGTCTATAGTCTGGACTATAGAATAGTCTATAGTCTGGACTATAGAATAGTCTATAGTCTGGACTATAGAATAGTCTATAGTCTTGACTATAGAATAGTCTATAGTCTGGAATATAGAAAAGTCTAAAGTCTGGACTATAGCATAGTCCATAGCCTGCACTATAGAATAGTCTATACTCTGGACTATAGAGTAGGCTATAGTCTGGACTATAGAATAGTCTATAATCTGCAGTATAGAACAGTCTATAGTCTGTACTATAAAATTGCCTATAATATGGACTATATAAAAGTCTATAATCTGGACAATAGAATTGTCTATAGTCTGGACTCGAATAGTCTATAATGTGTACTATAGAACAGTCTATAGTCTGGACTATAGAATGGGCTAGAATAGTCTATAGTCTATACTACAGTCAGAATAATGGGCTTAAATATCACCTCTTGTCGCAACACTATTTCATAATAGCGGCCAAAGTTAAAGCCACAAACTTAAGTAGTTTGTTATGAAGTTTTTCTTTAAGCATGAATTATCTCATAACTATAGTATATTTTACAACTTCTACTGCAACAGCATCTCAATATCTCAGGCAATAGGTTTATGATTTTATAATTCTAACGATTTCTTCTTTATTAAAAACTACAATTTCATAATGGGGATGATTCTATGGATGAGTTAAAAACTAGAGACTAACAATGATTTAATTAAACTCTAGTTAGTTGACAGTTCTACCTGTTGTCTAAACGCCCATGTTATTTAGTTTATTTAAGTATTTTAGTACGTCATCGGCTGTTTTATTTCAAGTAAAAGCTTTAATTACATAGCTGCGCCACTGGAATTTATGAATTTTAAACGATTATAGTCGCACATGATTATTTATGTAAATGTCAAATTATGTGCAACATTGTAAAACAATTTAGATAGTTGTTGAAATCTAATAATAAAAAATACTTACATATGTATGTATACGTATTGCTTTAAATATTATGTGAAAAATATACATAACGACAAAAGTAAATACACGTCTTATTTTATTATAAATTATTAATTTATGGCTAATAATTTACTATAGATTTACTTTCAAAATGCTGTAGACAGACATGTAATTATGACAAGAACTTATAATTAAAAAAATATGTGTAAGTTTTATCAAAGTGTCGCTTAGATTAATTTTAATTAGTTAACAATGCGTCACGCAATTGATCGTTTTAAGAGGTGTAGAGATATCGCTAATGAGAGTTAATGGGTTTTTATAGACTTTTTTTATTAAAATTAGATTTACTAAGAATTTTAAAGTTTTATTTAGTAACTAGTTAATTAGAAACTGGCGGTAGGCTGAGCTATAAAATACTCTATTGATCGGAATAGTCAATATTCCGAACTAATAGTCGATAGTCTGGACTATAGAATAGTCTATAGTCTGGAATTTAGAATATTCTATAATGTGGACTATAAAAGAGCCTGTAGTCTGGAATATAAAATAGTCATTAGTCTGAACTATAGAATAGGCTATTGTCCGGTTATAGTTTATAGTTTGGAATATAGATTAGTCTGTAGTCTGGACTATGGAATAGTCTAAAGTCTGAACTATATAATAGTCTATAATCTGTAATATAATCTGTAAACTCTTGAATAGTCTAGGACTATAGAATAGTCTATAGTATAGCCTATATAATAGTCTATAGTATGAACTTTAAAATAGTCAATAGTATGCACTAAAGAATAGACAATAGTCTGGACTTTATAATAGTCTATAGTCTAGACTTTATAATAGTTTATAGTCTGGACTATAGAATAGTCTATAGTCTGGACCATAAACTAGTCTGGACTATAGATTAGTCTATTGTCCAGACTTTAGAATCTACATACATAGGATATATAGAATAGTCTATAGTCTGAACTATAGAATAGTCTATAGTCTGGACTATAGAATAGTCTATTGTCTGGACTATAGAATAGTCTATAGTGGACTATAGAATAGTCTATAGTCTGGACTATAGAATAGTCTATCGTCTGGACTATAGAATAGTCTATAGTCTGGACTATAGAATAGTCTATTGTCTGGACTATAGAATAGTCTATTGTCTGGACTATAGAATAGTCTATAGTGTGGACTATAGAATAGTCTATAGTCTGGACTGTAGAATATTCTATTGTCTGGACTATAGAATAGGCTATAGTCTGGACTATAGAATAGTCTATAGTCTGGACTATAGAATAGTCTATAGTCTGGACTATAGAATAGTCTATAGTCTGGACTATAGAATAGTCTATAGTCTGGACTATAGAATAGTCTATAGTCTGGACTATAGAATAGTCTATAGTCTGGACTATAGAATAGTCTATAGTCTGGACTATAGAATAGTCTATAGTCTGGACTATAGAATAGTCTATAGTCTGGACTATAGAATAGTCTATAGTCTGGACTATAGAATAGTCTATAGTCTGGACTATAGAATAGTCTATAGTCTGGACTATAGAATAGTCTATAGTCTGGACTATAGAATAGTCTATAGTCTGGACTATAGAATAGTCTATAGTCTGGACTATAGAATAGTCTATAGTCTGGACTATAGAATAGTCTATAGTCTGTACTATAGAATAGTCTACAGTCTGGACTATAGAATAGTCTATAGTCTGGACTATAGAATAATCTATAGTGTGGACTATAGAATAGTCTATAGTCTGGACTATAGAATAATCTATAGTCTGGACTATAGAATAATTTATAGTCTGGACTATAGAATAGTCTATAGTGTGGACTATAAACTAGTCTGTACTACAGAATAGTTTATTATCCAGAATTTAGAATCTATAGTTTGGACTATAGAATAGTCTATAGTCTGGACTATAGACTATATATAGAATATTCTATAGCCTGGACTAGAGAACAGTCTAAAGTCTGGACTATGGAATAGTCAGTAGTCTGGATTATTCAATAATCCGTAGTCTGGTTTATAGTATAGTCCGTAGTCTTAACTAGATTTTAGTATTTAGTTAGATCTGTTGTTTAGCTTATAATCTCTAATTTAGTCGAATTATTTTTTTTTATAGAACAATGTTAAAATTTGTATATAATTGCAAACACTTAAAAACAAGTGTTATGCAGATCAAAGCAGTTTTGTTTTGAAAAGATCATGAACTATTTAAATATAATCTAATCTTAAGACCTTAGCAAACAAAAATCTATAAGAGATTATTCAATTAGACACAACCCACAATGTAAATTCATAAACATTTGAACAGAAAATACAAAAAAAGACTAAGTGATACCCTACATCGTTAATAACTAGATTACTGAGGTCAGTCTTATATAGAAGATATATTTAGTAAGGTGTCGATTATTTATAAAACATAGATCTTTTGCAGTTCAAGGACAGTGTAACATTGAAAGTGGAAGGGAACTTAGAAAGTTTGAATAAACAGATGGACGGACATTTCTAAAGTGGCACAATTGGTATGCTACGATCATTTCTGAACATTACAAACATCTGTTCAAGCACATTATACCCTCCCAGTATAATAGTGGTTGTTGGTATAATAATAATTTGAAAATATTATTCACAATTCACAGGAAACTATTACCATAAATCTGATAATGCCAAAACATAGACGCAAGAATTAAAAAACAAAATAAACTAAATTCAACTGAAAACAAACAATAAAACAATACCAAAAAAATAACTACAAAATGTAAAAAAAAAAAAAAAACGTTAAAAAATATCTGGAAAAAATTAACGTTGATTTCAATTTAGTTGCAAAGTGCAAAAAAGCAAAAGGGCAAATGAGCCACACAAAGTTAAACACTATGAACAATGGCAAACAGCAAAGAGCAACAACAACAACAATACAAATCTCATAGACGGATATAACAAGTACCGACGACCGACACAAAGTTGGACATAATGACGCCAGGCGCCAATTGGTAAATAACTAGCAACTGTAGTACGAGTAAAATTTTTAAGCAAAAGGCAACGACTAACATGGTGGATACCTTAACCACCAACACCATCATTATCATGGTTGAGGGGGTATATGTGTGTATGTTGTAAGTAGAACCTGAGCATGAACAAACCATGGATATTTTACAACACGTAGCTGAAAAGTACTAACAACAAAATTTACAAAAAAATAGCACCTAGAGATGAGAATATTTTTTTTTTTACTAAATTTAGTTTCCATTGAATTAGAGTAGCAAACGGGGTATAATATTTGTATAGATGAAACAACAACAAAACAGGGAGTATAGAAGTGGAAGCCACGATTTTTTTTTCCTTTTCACAGATGAAACAAACATACTAACACCCATGCTTTTATTCGGACTTAAACGTGAAGTTTAACACAATTCATGTTTGGACGGGGAGGAATAAATACTGAAAGGAAAAACAAAAAAATAAAACTGAATTCAAACGCAAACCATTCAACCACAGCTGGCAGCAATTGTGTAAATTATGTTGAACACTGATAACCATCTGAATGGAGGCACGACTTTTTTTCAACTTTTTTGTTGTTGTCGCTGGTCGAGTTGTTACTATGACTATGACTCTGTTTTAACAGCCAGAGTGTGGGTACTTGAACATTCTCAGCTTTGGCTTGGCCATCCATCCATCCACCTAGCCAAACAGCCAGCAGTTTCGTAAGGTGTAGGTTATGTTTTGTGGGATGCAAACAACAAGAATAGGAAAAGCCTGATGTAGGTGGATTTAATACTCGCATTGTTTTTTTTTATTTATTTGTTATGCAACAAGAAGATGCTTCTATTTTTCTTGAACAGATTATCACCATGACGGAGATATGGAAACTTTTGTTAATGAGTGGGCCCTTTTAAGGATAAATAATTTTTTTTGTTTACTAACAAACACATTTCTAAACTGATTATCAAGTATCAGCTTTCCAAAGGATTTGGTTAACATGCTAACAAAAATCTTGGATCAATGTTCAGATCAACTAGAACTGAACTAGAACTGAACTAGAACTGAACTAGAACTGAAATAGAACTGAACTAGAACTGAACTAGAACTGAACTAGAACTGAACTAGAACTGAACTAGAACTGAACTAGAACTGAACTAGAACTGAACTAGAACTGAACTAGAACTGAACTAGAACTGAACTAGAACTGAACTAGAACTGAACTAGAACTGAACTAGAACTGAACTAGAACTGAACTAGAACTGAACTAGAACTGAACTAGAACAGAACTAGAACTGAACTAGAACTGAACTAGAACTGAAACAGTAGTTAGTTAGTTAGTTAGTAAGTTAGTTAGTTAGTTAGTTAGTTAGTTAGTTAGTTAGTTAGTTAGTTAGTTAGTTAGTTAGTTAGTTAGTTAGTTAGTTAGTAGTTAGTTAGTTAGTTAGTTAGTTAGTTAGTTAGTTAGTTAGTTAGTTTAGTTAGTTAGTTAGTTAGTTAGTTAGTTAGTTAGTTAGTTAGTTAGTTAGTTCGTTCGTTCGTTCGTTCGTTCGTTCGTTCGTTCGTTCGTTCGTTCGTTAGTTAGTTGTTCGTTCGTTCGTTCGTTCGTTTGTTCGTTTCGTTCGTTTCGTTCGTTAGTTCGTTAGTTCGTTCGTTCGTTCGTTGTTTTTCGTTTTTGTTCGTTAGTTCGTTAGTTTGTTAGTTCGTTAGTTCGTTCGTTAGTTCGTTCGTTAGTTAGTTCGTTCGTTAGTTAGTTCGTTCGTTCTGTTCTTTCGTTCGTTCGTTCGTTCGTTAGTTTAGTTCGTTTCGTTCGTTAGTTTCGTTGTTAGTTAGTTCGTTCGTTTCGTTCGTTCGTTCGTTAGTTCGTTTCGTTCGTTGTTCGTTCGTTCGTTCGTTCGTTCGTTAGTTAGTTCGTTCGTTCGTTCGTTCGTTCGTTCGTTCTTCGTTCTTCGTTCGTTCGTTCGTTCGTTCGTTAGTTCTTTTTTGTTTTGTTCGTTCGTTAGTTAGTTAGTAGTTAGTTAGTTAGTTAGTTAGTTCGTTAGTTTTAGTTAGTAGTTAGTTAGTAGTTAGTTAGTAGTTAGTTAGTAGTAGTTAGTTAGTTAGTTAGTTAGTTAGTAGTTAGTTAGTTAGTTAGTTAGTTAGTAGTTAGTTAGTTAGTTAGTTAGTTAGTTAGTTAGTTAGTTAGTTAGTTAGTTAGTTAGTTAGTTAGTTAGTTAGTTAGTAGTTAGTTAGTTAGTTAGTTAGTTAGTTAGTAGTAGTAGTTAGTTAGTTAGTAGTAGTTAGTTAGTAGTTAGTTAGTTAGTTAGTTAGTTAGTTAGTTAGTTAGTTAGTTAGCATCCGATTCTTGATTTGCCGCTTTCGCTTCAAATCTTTTTTATAAAGTTTATACCAAAGAATAATAAGAAATTGGGGCTTGTCAGTTGGTACGTAAAGGAGTTGTCATTCGGTACCTAACTCTAAGTATGTATTGGTAGAATTTTTGTATTAGTATTGGAGCCTCAACCACTTTCACCACACTTTCAAAACATACATACTTGCATAAAATCGTACATATAAATTTTAGGAAAAATAAATAACATTTAAATTTCTACATTCGCAGATTTTTTAATTTATTTTGCCCACATCTAATCAGTAAACATTTAATAAATATATTTTTCGGACTTAAAATGTCTTTTTTTGCAAAAAAAAATAGTTTATTTTAAATAATTTTTTCATTTTCAATACCAAAATATACAACTTTGTTTTGTCAATTTTAATTTCAACACACAAAAATTAATTGTCAAAAAAATTAAAAAAATATTTTTTTAGTTTGTGAAAAATAAAAATATTTCGGGTTGTTAAATGGTATAAAATTGTGCAAAAAATTAAAAAATAGTTATGTGTTTGTGAAAAAACGTAGTTCAAGTCGTATTATCCCGGTATTTTCGCGAAAAAGTTTTGAAGTATTGTGAGAGAATTGAGTTCTCACAAGTGTGTTGAATTTACACAGAACTCGTCTGTGAAGAGAAGGGAATGTTATTGTTGTAAAACAATGTCATAGTCCAACTTCTTATTATTCTTTGGTTTATACATTAAATTTTACGATCATTATAAAAATTGTGTTCCCATTTTATTACAATTATCTCTTACATGTGTTCAAAATGTTCACAAGAAATAAATAAATTAATAGTTCAAGAGATCAATTAATTGTTTAACGTGTGTTCTATTTACAATCTAATTGATACGTGTCATAACACCTAAACGTATGATTAATATATAATTTATAAACAGTTCCGCAATTTGAAGTGAGCACATAGGCGTATGACTGATATTAATACATATAGTAGTAATTTTTATATAATTTTGTAAATAAACCTATTAATATAGATCTATTTAATATAATAATTAAAAGGTGTTTGCGCAAACCAGAGGTTAATTAATGAAATAATAATTACAATATAAATTCTTAGAATAAAAATAAAATTATATTAATAAAATTAGTTTGATTGCGACTTACGCTAATGGATAAAACTATCATTAGAGATATATTTAGCTTAAAGCTAAACAGGGGGACATAAGATTGTTAGGAATTATTAGGTCTAGGCACTGCTGTGAATTAAAACATGATTTTCAGCCAAGTGCCTTAATTTCGCCATCACTGCTGCTGCAAATAATGGTTTATTCGACACTATTTGACCATCAGTTTGGTTTTAACTTCAATTAAGTATAAACCGAAAGTAACTAACAATCCCACTCTATCCACAACAACAAACCAACTACTCTACATTTCTACACCTCTTTCAATTATGTGATTTGTATGAATGTAAGTTTTTGCATTAAAATTTAATCCATAAATACACAAACGTTTACCCACATCCCCACCACACAACACGCCAAAGGAAGGTGTGTGTGTGTATGTGTAGCTGTACAGATTCTTTTTTTATATAAGTTAAATTGATGGCATGAACACTTTAAGGTGTGTGTGCTGCTCTTCATCGTCATTTACTTATTTTTTGGATTGTTTTCATTTCATTGGATTGCTTTTGGCTCTGTGGAAAAAGTTTAAGAATATGTAGAGGATAAATTGTTGCAAAATGTTAAATGTGGCGCCATAGTGTTGTAACATCAATCGTTTCGTTAATGTAAATACGTATGTATGTAAGCAAGTATGAATGTCCTCGTTGTAAATGTTGTGTTACTCTTGTTCTTACTTTTGTATTTTGCAAGTATTCCTGTTCCAGCTCCAAATAGTAGTTAGTGAGAAATGAGTGCAATACACTAACTTAACCACTCACACACTATACACGGTGTTGACAATATATTTGATGTGTTATTTTCTTGCGCCCCATACTTTCCTCCTTGTAGTTTCAGTTCTTCTTAGTCTTTTGTATTCCCCTGACAGTTTCAGGTGTTGTTGTAATGTAAAGCACCACTATTTTGACAAGGATGGTGGTCTGTTGTCTACTCATCGTTTGATGTTTTTCGCTTTAATTTTTCTTTGGCCTTTTGATATTTTAATGCAGATGTTGGAAATGCACCGTGGGACACAATGGAGATTTTCATAGTCAAACTAATGGATATTGCAGTTATTCATAGTCCCTTGATATTCTCTAACAAAAATTAAAAAAGCTTGAAATGAAATTTCAATATCGTTTTCGATTTAAGTTTTAAGCTTTAATTGTGCTTAATTTAAGTTCAATTTAAGCTTCAATCGTTTGGGCTTCTATTGTAGTTAGTTTTGTGTCCAAACTTTATTACAAATACTCAAAAGCTCTCAGGGTTTATACGTCAAAATTTCATAATGCAAATGATAAAAGTGTAAATTTATGGTTTAATATCAGTTTAAATTTCAGCATCAATTGTGGTTCCGTTTAAGTTTAATTTAAGCTTTATTAGAGCTTCGTTAAAACTCAAATTTAGGCTTCCATCGAAATTCTTGTTGCATTCAACTAAAGTTCGCTAAGTTCGCCTTCAGCTGCAATTGCTCTAATTGCACTTAAATTTAGTTTAAGTAGAAAACCAGTTGAAGTTTAACTTAAGCATAGTTAACTTTCAAGTTCAATTCAAGCTTCGATAGTAGCCCATCTTCAGTAGAATTAAAATTTCAAAGGTGGTCCTGTTTAAGTCCAATTTCAAGTTCAATTTTACTATAGATTAAGTTCATTTAAAGCTTTAATCGTAATTTCATTTTAAAGCTTTTATCGCTTTGTTGAGCTGTTTTAAAACTTATTATAGAGCTTTTTCCGAAACTCGTAGAATTCAAAAAATAACCCTTTAGCTAACCAAATTTCATATAGACTGATAGATTTGGAACACTTTCTTTTCCGCTTTTAACACATAAATACCACTGTGCATCCACTTCAAGCATTCAATCGTTCGTATGCGTATTTGTTGTATCTTGTGCAACATAAAGTGTTGCACATACAATTTATATATACATAAGAACGAATAATATATAGAGTAATTACATGTTATTTGTTGCTTAAGTGATTTATAAACCAATTTAAAATAAAGTTATCTATCTATCTGCTTTTCTTGCCTTTGCGTTAGTGATGTGAATGATTGAAAGAGGGAGACTGAATGCGAAAGTGGCTGTGATTGTAGAAACAAACAAAAAAATTAAAGGCAAATTAAAGTTGATGAAGTGATATATGAGGCTAATAAATGCAGACTATTTTGTTAAAGTAAAGATTGTTGTTAAGAGGTCGATTTATTTTAGTAGAATTAAGTTTCAGGTTCAATTTAAAGTCAATAGGGAATTGTTGTTGCTATTTACAAAAGGGTATAATGATTAGTATTAATTGTTAAGTTGTAGGTAGATAAATTTGTGAAATGCTTCGGTCATGTAGAGTGAAATTCTTTTGCCTCTTCTTGATAATTCTCAGTTAAAGAGGTGATTATTTTAGAAAAGACGCCAAGAATGAAAAATACATATTGACAAACGTTATAATGAACGTAAGAGGCCTATTAGCTTGTACTGAAGTTTATAATTTTGTTTTCTAATGCATCTGAGCTCAGTAGACCATAGACTAGACCATAGCTTAGACAATAGCTTAGACAATAGACTAGACAATAGACTAGACATAGATTAGACTATAGACTAAACTATAGACTAGACTAGACTATAGACTAGACTATAGATTAGCCTATAGACTAGACTATAGACTAGACTATAGACTAGACTAAAGACTAGACTAAAGACTAGATTAAAGACTAGACTAAAGACTAGACTAAAGACTAGACTAGAGTATAGACTAGACTAGAGACTAGACAATAGACTACACTAGAGACTAGACTACAGACTAGACTATAGACTAGACTATAGACTAGACTATAGACTAGACTAGACTATAGACTAGACTATAGACTAGACTATAGACTAGACTATAGACTAGACTATAGACTAGACTATAGACTAGACTATAGACTAGACTATAGACTAGACTATAGACTAGACTATAGACTAGACTATAGACTAGACTATAGACTAGACTATAGACTAGACTATAGACTAGACTATAGACTAGACTATAGACTAGACTATAGACTAGACTATAGACTAGACTATAGACTAGACTATAGACTAGACTATAGACTAGACTATAGACTAGACTATAGACTAGACTATAGACTAGACTATAGACTAGACTATAGACTAGACTATAGACTAGACTATAGACTAGACTATAGACTAGACTATAGACTAGACTATAGACTAGACTATAGACTAGACTATAGACTAGACTATAGACTAGACTATAGACTAGACTATAGACTAGACTATAGACTAGACTATAGACTAGACTATAGACTAGACTATAGACTAGACTATAGACTAGACTATAGACTAGACTATAGACTATATAGACTAGACTATAGACTAGACTATAGACTAGACTATAGACTAGACTATAGACTAGACTATAGACTAGACTATAGACTAGACTATAGACTAGACTATAGACTAGATATAGACTAGACTATAGAGTAGACTATAGACTAGACTATAGACTAGACTATAGACTACTATAGACTAGACTATAGACTAGACTATAGACTAGACTATAGACTAGACTATAGACTAGACTATAGACTAGACTATAGACAAGACTATAGACTAGACTATAGACTAGACTATAGACTAGACTATAGACTAGACTATAGACTAGACTATAGACTAGACTATAGACTAGACTATAGACTAGACTATAGACTAGACTATAGACTAGACTATAGACTAGACTATAGACTAGACTATAGACTAGACTATAGACTAGACTATAGACTAGACTATAGACTAGACTATAGACTAGACTATAGACTAGACTATAGACTAGACTATAGACTAGACTATAGACTAGACTATAGACTAGACTATAGACTAGACTATAGACTAGACTATAGACTAGACTATAGACTAGACTATAGACTAGACTATAGACTAGACTATAGACTAGACTATAGACTAGACTATAGACTAGACTATAGACTAGACTATAGACTAGACTATCGACTAGACTATAGACTAGACTATAGACTAGACTATAGACTAGACTATAGACTAGACTATAGACTAGACTAGACTATAGACTAGACTAGACTATAGACTAGACTAGACTATAGACTAGACTATAGACTAGACTATAGACTAGACTATGGACTAGACTATAGACTAGACTATAGACTAGACTATAGACTAGACTATAGACTAGACTATAGACTAGACTATAGACTAGACTATAGACTAGACTATAGACTAGACTATAGACTAGACTATAGACTAGACTATAGACTAGACTATAGACTAGACTATAGACTAGACTATAGACTAGACTATAGACTAGACAATAGACTAGACTAATGACAAGACTAGCTTTTGTAAACCAGAACTACTCTTGAGCGATAACATTGTTGTAATTCTAAAGTTCACATAAAGAGTTTACGAAGAACTAGTTTTATTACACAGTGGTACAGTGGTACTATACTAGTTCAATGAATCAAAATTGGTCCTTATATTTGAAGACATTATGGAATAAATTGTAATACATTTTAAAAATGATTTGTAAAATTGACTCACTTTTTTCACTTACAAGAATAAATTTTGTATATAAAAGTAGGCGTGTCCTTATTATAACTACGCATAATTTTTAAAAGTATTCTGATCTTATAAGGCTTGATTTAAATATCAACCGATTAGTTACATTATTGTTCGATAGTTACAATATGGCCCCTAATACCCCTTAATTCTAATATTTATTTAGTTTATATTTTTAATTTATTACATGATACTACATCTTAATAAACAACAATATTTACAGTAAGTAAATTTCCATATCCTTGCTTGCTTGCTAGTCCAAAGTTCAATTCTAAAACAAAACATTTCCTGGAAATCATTGTCATTTACATCAACACACACACCATCACAACTTTAGAAAACAGATAATGATAGTAATAGTTGTGATAAACATTAAAGCTAATAATACAATACAACATGTACGAGTATTATCAACACCATATAATCATATCCTCTTTAATAAATCAAAATAATAAGAAAAAATACATACAATTCAAACTAACACAAGTAAATATTAGTGACTACAGCAAGTGTATGACTGACTCCCTCTTCTCCTAATTAAAAAATCTAGAAACGTTTAATATTATTATCACACACTTGGAATTGCAAACAACAAAATAAATACAACTTGTAATTTTTACGCACCACAACCACGACTTAGGCCGACGTAAAAAAATACACGTACATAATCATACCGTTCTCTACTAAACTATACACTAAGGCCACGATTGACGTAGTTAATGGAATGAGGGAAATCTGTGGCTCAAATTAAAATCATAACTACGCAAAACATAATCTTAATTGTATGAAACGAATGGACTAAAGTGTAAAAAAAGCCCCGCAAATCATGGCCTTAGTGTACTTACTCGTTTATAAAAAAAAAAAAAAACACATAAAAACGTATTAAACGTAAATTATCACGTAATTATAGATAATTTGCAATGATTTTGGTTTGGTTTTTTTCTTCTCGTTTATTTTTTCAATTTTCTCGTATTTATGTTTTGGATTTTAAACATTTCATATGTGCGTAATGTGAACAAATGCGACGACTATTTAGGTATTTCTATAACTATTTTGATGTATAGCACGTTTTTGTTTATTATGATAAGTACACGATAGTAGACATTGTACACAGACACTATACGAATCGTATGGGGAGGGACTCAGATACACACCAGTCAATATTCAATATTCATTTTGAATTGATGTGATTCGATACGTATTCATACTAGTTAAAAAAGACAGTCAGCCTGTCGAGTTTTGTTGTTTTTTTTTTTTCTTTTTTCTCATACTAACAAGTTTTTCTTGATGAAAAGTGAGAAAAAAGTCGTAACTATAAATACGATACATTAGGAATTTATAGCGAATTTAATACGTCATATGGGTTGTACATGTTGCACGGTGGGTTGCGCGGGAATTTGGATATAATTTACTAGAAAATTGCTCATAATTGTTTGGCAGAAAATCTTTTTAGAAATGAAATCAATTGACATTGCCGAATCCTTGAAGTAAAAAGTTTTCTAGAAGTCTAAAATGATTTTCAAAAGTTTGTTTTCTTATTGAAAAGTTTTATGCTTGATTATTAGGGTGTCCCTTGGACGTCTGTTTTGCAGGAATACCTCTCAATCGAAGCGTATTAGTCTACTAAATACGGATATATGGATTGATCATTGGAGTAAATGCTGATACTATAGATCTAAACAGAGTTTGAACATAATTAAGAACTAACGTTCATTAATAGTTAGATTAGTATTCAAATTAACTTTGACACAACTATGAATGTATTAAGCTGCTCTAAATGAGCAGAAGATAGATCAGTAAGATCAGAGTAAAACATTTAGCCTCAAGAGCCGGATAAGTTCACACTAGATCTTCTCTTTAACTTCATTTTGAAAACTAGCTGCCCTTCAATAAGCGGAAACAAGTCCATTGAGAAAGTTTATGTATACTAACGAGATTAACTACTGTCTTGAGTCATTTTATGAAAGAGGCATATCAAGATATTCGTTAATATTCGATAATACTCTGTATATATGATATTTTTATAATTGTCGAATCGATCTCAATTAAATTTCAATTCCAAATTCCTCCTTCCCAAAAACAATTTCAATCCCCAGTTGTAGTTACACTTATTGGAATAACAGGTGCTTTAAAAACTAGTCCTTCAGAAGATTTAAACATTATTTTGACCATTCAACCTATAGATCTTCATTTAGTGGCCATCTCTGCTTGCAGTGCAGCGAGGCTTAACTCATCTGGATGTTGGAAATCAAGAACGTATGGACACGTCAGGATTCTAACTCAACTGCTCCCAATCTGGAGCCAACCATCTAACTATATTAACCCGTACACGGACTTTGATAGAGTTTTCAAAGTCTGACTTTCTTCCAGGAATGAGTGGTGCATGAGTAGCCTACCGAATGAATATACCCTCAGAATCTATACAGATGATTTCAAAATGAACTGGGGTGATGGCGCTGGTGTCTTGTGCGAAGAAGATGGGATCAGTTCCTCTCTCCCAAAGCTGTTGTGTTTTCTAGACTGAAATATTTGCGATAAAGCCAACCTCTAGGGCACTACATGATCTCAATAGTCAGAATTTTTGTCGATAGCCAAGCGGCACTGCTTTCATTAAACTCGTACACCACCAACTCCCTATTAGTCAGACAATTTTAGAAGCATTTGTCAAGTCGGTGTCACCTGTTTGACATTAGCCTAATATGGAGCCTACTTTGGCAATTAACAGATAAATGAGGTAGCTAGAACAGGATCTGTTTTGGATATTTCCTCCAACGTTTCAGTAGCAACTACGTTGGGTTCTATCAAAAGTAGTATCTACAGTTTCATTCCTCAAAAGGTTAAAAAAGATTGAATATTTTGATACAGGTAGATAGGTCAAGTTAATGAGGCTTTCTTGAAAAATACACTAAGCAGCTAATAAACCGAAATAGACGGGATATATCGAGGTCAGGGCCCAGTGTCCAGTAATAATTGGAAAAAAATGCCTAAGTTCTTAACGTGAACACCTTGACGGCCTTATTTCACGGTGGTCTTTTTCATCCACTGGGTAGACTTGGGACGGTCTACCACGCGCCCCTGAATCCTTCTATGAAGAACTCAATTTTTGTACATGGCTGTGCCTGTCCATGTACAAGCACTTTGCTAAAGTACTCGAGCTATCTAACCTCTTGCCATAGTAGACCCGTGGCGGAACGACAGGCATTATGTGATCAATCCCAATTCCCCGACAAGGAAAAAGCAATCACTGGTCTAAAGTCAATAGAAGGGTAAACAACACAGTAACAACTGGACACTGGGCTTTAGACATGCTGTTCATCACGGTCTTCTTCTCTGTGAATGCCCTGCTCTAGCCGTCAAGAGAAACAGATTCTTATGCAATTACTTCATATACAACCTTCTTAGATTTATCACAGCTACAGGCTGGATCTAATACTACATACTACTTTATCTGGCGAGTGGAGTGATCCTGTCAAAATGGATTCCTTTTTACTCTATTTGACTTTTTGCGCATAATGAACTACCACGTTAACCAATTAACCAACCATAGTCAAAATTCATAGAGATAAGAAATCGGAAGTTTGTTTTAAATAATAGTTTCGTAAAACTATTATCGATAAATTCGAAGGGATTTGATAAGATTTCTATAATCAATAACCAAAGTTTCATTAATTTCTTGAAAGGAGCAATCAATCTCAAAATATTTTCCAGAGTTTTCCTCAAAGAAGGTTAAGTTTCCCAGAGTCCTTATTATGCAGGCTTCTATGGTGCTTCAATAATGCCAATGTCTAGGCATTTGTAGTTATCGTAAGTACATTGACATGATCCTATCAACCACATAACAGTCTTGTCCTTTGTAGTTGTCGGGAGTACATTTACATGATGCTATCAAACACAATGTCTAATGACTGAATAATCATTAACATAAGATAAGAGACATTAAGAGTTCTTAAAATTTCCAAATAATAATACAAACTAGTTCGGTCTCCGACCATAAACCTAAACACGCACTTATGACCCATCAATGGTGCGCTCTTTATAGTTTTTGGCAGTACCAAACTTAAGCTCTATCCCATAGCAATTAACACCAGATATAGTTTTTATACTTTCCTCGGAGCACGAGCAGATTGACGAGCTGATCATATCAGAATCCGCTTATAATACCCTAGATGGAGATGCGATTGCAGATAAGTTAGAAACATCTGTACACAGAGAGAAAAAGAAATATACATGCCTGGTACCAAATTGACACCAAAGAGTTTATAATTTTTCAATAACATACGTTGTAAAAGTATATACAATTCGTTGTCGAAATCAAAACCGTTAAATGTTAACAAACATGGCAAGCTCACTATATGCAACGAATTGTTTGTCAATAGTGAGCTTAACACGTTTGTTAACATTTAGACAACGGTTGTGTATAAAATTAAGATTTCGACAACGAATTGTTGCAATGTTGTCAACATTACATAGTGTTATGTATATACTTTGACAACGGATGGTATTGAAAAATGATAAACAGTTTGGTGTCAATTTGGTATCAGGCGTTTATATTTCTTTTTCTCTCTGTGTACAGATGTTTCTAACTTATCTACAATCGCATCTGCATCTAGGCTATTATAAGCGGATTCTGATATAATCAGCTCGTCAATCTGCTCATGCTCCGTGGCCGAAATAAGTTTTTATTATTCTCTGGAAAGTATAAAAACTATATCTGGTGTTAATTGCTATGGGATAGAGCTTAAGTTTGGTACTGCCAAGATCTATAAAGAGAGCACCATTGAAGGGTCATAAGTGCGTGTTTAGGTTTATGGTCGGAGACCAAACTATTTCCTTTTCCCTCTGTGTAGTTTGTCCGAAAGAAAATGTTGTAGACCTTAATTAGACATCATTCTTTTTAGAATTCGATGTCAAACCATTGATAACCCTGCGTCGAATTATTCCTCTATATATAAATATTTTGAAAATATTTATATACATATGTATCTCTCTGAAACCACTGTTCTCGGAATATGGAAATGGTTACTAATATTATTTTATTGTTAAATACATATTTATTGTTTTTCTACCACTTCGATATGGCTTTTTACATACATACATATTTACATCATGATGTATTTATAAACGTACATATAGTATGTGCGTTGTATGTATGTATGTACGTAAGAAAGTGTAGAAGATGTTATTAATAAATGTTTTGATCTGCAAACACAATAAACAAATAATTGATGGCAAGAATTTAAATTGACACATACGATATGATAAAACAATACAAAAATACTTGTACGTTAAATTGCTGCTAAATAAATAGAAGGGTGCGTGCGCAATGCGCATGCGCATGCTCACTCCTTCGGTAATGCAGTTGTTTTTTTTTGCAAAGATCATTAAGAGAGTACGTATGTAACTATTGAGAGAAGGATCTTGTTTGTGGGGGCCTAAGTATCTTTATGCAACATTTCTTAAGTTTTCAAAAAGTTTAGCTTTGATTCAACAGAGGATCTATTAGAATCTAAATATCTGGAAAATAAACTTATTTGAGAGCGTCCAAGTAACTTTATTTTCACAAAATTTATGTTATGACGGTAACGGATCGGTTAGAATAGGTAGATTTTGAAATAAAGATCGTTAAATATTTTGGATTTTCTCCAAACCTGCAGAATTGAAATCGTAGTATGTGAAAGCATACTCCTAAGGCCCCCTTATTCAAAACTTCAACCCCTTGAAATCTCTACAATTGATTTTGCTAAACAAATTATTACATTTAAAAAATTATGCATAAATTTCGTTAAATAAAAAAAATAAATAACGAACATTGTACATTGCATGTTCAAGTTGAAGTTTCTTTCGAAGAAACGCAAAAAAAACACACATAAACAAAAAGAATCAACCAGTAAGAGAAGCGTTGTCGTCTCGCGTTGTTTTCACGCATTATTTCAGACATTTTGATTTTGTACTCGCTGTACAACGAATACAGCAAGAACAGAGTCAGCAGCAGAAATAGCAACAATCAACAATAACAACATGTCGATAAATGTTGATGCGTAAAATGACACTTGGCGCCAATATAGAGAAAAGTGCATTTAAAATGACATTTAATAAGACGTTTAAATGACAATAAGAATATTTATTACAGTGGCCATGAGAATGTTGTCGTTATCGTTATTATTGTTGTTTCGTTCGTTTGTCGTATTTTTCGCATTTTTAGTTGTTGTTTTTAACTTTTTCTCAATATTTTTTTTTCCTCTGAAATTCAAACAAAACATTTTGTTAATAAATGCTAAAAAAAAGTGAGTGTGATGATTTGTTGATTCAATTAGTTTTAAAAGATCAAGGAAAAAATGTTTAACATAAATTTCATAATTTTATGATTTGTGTTTTTTTTTAAGAAAGGGGGAATGTAGAAAAAATATATATAATTACTCATGCATAATCTTTAGAATCTATAAAAATAAGTTTTTTGCAATCAAAATACAGTTTTGAATTATTTATAGTAAAAACTCAGTTAAGTTAGTTGTAGTTGGTTAAACGCTACACACACTGACAGTCTTCAAGTAGATTTTCTATTAAAAAATTATTATTATTTTTTTTTTTTTCAATCAAAATTTTCGATAATTTTTTTCTTTATAGAAAAAATTGCTGTTTAGAGAAAATTTCAATGAAAAAAATATATAGAGAAAATTTATGATAAAATTTCCATTTGATGAATATTTCCCTTATAAATCTATTTAGATACAATTTACGATAAATTACAAAAAAAAAAATACGAATAATAAATTTAATTTTATAAAAAATTTTTGAAAAATTTTCTTTATTTGTAGAAAAGTTTCAATAAAATTTCTTATTTTGCAGAAAAGTTTCAATAATTTTTTTTTATTTTGCAGAATATTTCGATAAATTTTCTTTTTTGTAGAAAATTTTCGAAAATTTTTCATTTTTATAGAAAATTTTCAATAAGTTTTCTTTTTTTATAGAAAATTTTCAATAAATTTTCTCATTTTATAGAAAATTTTCGATAAATTTTCTAATTTTATAGAAAATGTTCGATAAATTTTCTTTTTTATAAAAAATTTTCAATACATATTCTTTTATATAATGTTTTCTTTTTTTACAGAAAATTAACAATAAACACTTTTATTCTTTATTCGATAAATGTTCTTTTTTTTTGAAAATTTTCGACAAATTTAATTTTTTTGTAAAAATTTTTTATTGAAAATTCTCGTTATCTTTTCTTTTTATAGAAAATTTTCCATACATTTTCTATTTTTATAGAAAGATTTAAATAATTTTTTTTTATAGACAAGTTTCAATAAATTTTCTTTGTTTTTAGAGAATTTTCAATAAATATTTCTTTTTTTATAGAAATTTTCGATAAATTTTCTTATTTTATAGAAATTTTTCGATCATTTTTTTTTAAATTCTCAATAAATTTTCCTTTTTATTGAAATTTTTAGATTTTTTTTTAAATTCTCAATTGAATATTGAAAATTCTCGATTAATATATTTTTTAATAGAAAATTTTCCTTTCATATAGAAAGTTTTCGATATTTTTTTTATTTTATAGAAAATTTTCGGTTTTTTTTTAATAGAAAATTTTCGATAAATTTTATTTTTAATAGTAAATTTTCGATAAATATCCTTTTTTTACATAAAATTTTCATTTTTTATAGAAAATTTTTAATAATTTTTTTTTTTTATAGAAAATTTTCGATAAAAAAGTTATTTCTATAGAAGATTTTCGACAAACTTTTTCTTTCTAAAGATCATTTTCTCTTTTTTCTCTTTATTTAGTTAATTTCGATAAATTCTCTTTTTATAGAATATTTTTGATAAACATCCCAAGTCTGGTAGTCGAACATTCTACTGGGGTAGACAAACCGAACAAGTTTTTGACCAGACAGGATAGAGTGACGACAGCCTCTGAGGTCTGAAAGGATTAAAACTTTATGTGACTGTTTTTTATAAGTTTTCCGTTTTTATAGAAAATATTCTATAAATGTTCCTTTTAATAGAAAAATTTCGATAAATTTTCTTGTAACAGAAAATTTTCATCCCGGGTCTGGTAGTCAAACATGCTACTGGTGTAGACAAAACGGACAAGTTTTTGAGCAGACAGGACAGAGTGACCTCAGACGTCAGTGACGACAGCCTCTCGGATCTGAAAGAATTAAACCGTTATGAAACTGATGAGGAGGACAAACATCCCAAGTCTGGTAGTCGAACATGCTACTGGGGTAGACAAACCGGACAAGTTTTTGACCAGACAGGATAGAGTGACCTCGGTCGTCAGTGACGACAGCCTCTGAGGTCTGAAAGGATTAAAACTTTATGTGACTGATGAGGAGGATGTGCGCCGCAAAAACAAAGAAAACGGACAGAATCCAGAGGCCCATGACCCAGTAAAGAGAGACTCTGTTAAGAGAGACCATAAACAGATAAAAAAAGACAGGACACAGAACGGGCCGAAGGGAAAAGGTTGGCGGGCTATAAACGCTCCCTCGGTTATGTCAGATCGCTGGACTCTCGGTATTCTTCAATTCTGACCACCAGGAAAAAGCGTTTGGGACGAAAACATACCTACCACATACAGAAGTATGAAACTATGCTAAATACTACTGTTGTGGAGGTCAGGCCAGCCACGACTAACGACGGAACCAAACCAGAACAGGCATGTGATCACATCTAAATATGTGCCTCATGTCAGCACTGAACAGAAAACGATCACCGTCTCGGAGAATCTTGACGTACAGCTATCTTCATCAAAGAAGGCCACGTAGGGACCAAAAAGAGGTGATGACCAATGCGGTACGACGAAGTCTGTTAGCACTACATTTTTTTCCTCTACTAGAGGTACAGCGACGGTTACCAAAGGTCCAGCCAGCAAGCCTAGTATAAAGCGGCAAAGGTCAGGTAAAACGCCGGGGTCTGAGGGTAAACGGTTGAAATCATCAACTTGCTTAACATCAGCACCTGTGCTACAAGTACCCATCATAGACCGTAGTCAACCCGATGGAAAAATGACTACAGACGGATGGCGGCTTCTGGAGGAGAAGATCTTGCAGCAGTTGACGAACTCGCACGCAGTGAGAATGACTCCTTTACTGCGTTCGATGGTGCCAAGTGGTCAAAAGATGTCAAGATCATCGAGTGTGGTAATTCGACCATACATATACATAAACTTGGACAGCCTTGCGTCAATCAAGGCTCTAAACTCCAATGTTATTAAGTAGAAATGTCTTCTCAATTGTATTCAATCATTGACATAACTAAAGCAACATCACGGTTCCAGGACATGAGGTCATCCCTAGACTTAACCGTTGCGCAAAGGGATATTCACACTCCCATGGCGTGTCTATCAAAATTGATAGATGACTGGACTTTGAGTGAGCCGGAACTCATGTGGTCAAATATCACCGCTTGTAATATATCGAGACTGCTCTGGTCCACTTTTTATAGCTACTGTAAAAGCTGTTTGGACGAAGAGGAAGTGGAATCGGTACAACACCTTCTATGTGACTGACAGCCTTACAAGAGCATTGACTACTACCTTGGTAGAGCTCTTTTCCATGAGCTGGATTGTCTCAGAGATGCGTCACTAGTAAACATGATCGGTTTTATTAGGAACACCGGCTGGTTTTCACGAAGACCACAAGAACAAAATTGTCAACGAAATTAATGAAGGAAACCATTTTCTCAACATAAGGGTATGGCTATTCTAAGGGTATCACAAACTAAAATATTCAAGCGGACTTGGAACGTATCATATTACGTAATGACCTGTCGTTATCGTAGAGATGCTAGATCATTTATTTAAATTTTTTAAAAGAGTGTAACTCTTGAAATATTTTAAAATAGGGAATGATTGCCAACTATTGCAGAACATGGGTTCTAAAACCATAGATCAAATCGGTACCTTGGTCAGCTGTTTTGAAACTCTATATAAACCAATATTTTATTTATGGAAGGATTAATGTTGGCTATACACACAAGAATTACCATTAAATTCCCTCATGTAGGGTATTCAATTTCATTTCTTATTAATTTCCGTAATCACAGTAGCTCTGCCTGCTACCGTGAGAAGTTACTCATTTGTAAACTGCAAAAAATAGTAAAAAAAAATTACTTTAAAAAAGCAACATTAATCAAGCACCTAATTTAGTTTTGATAGACATGCAATTTAACCAACAAAAAAAATAATAATATTGAAGCCTCTCGAAAAAAAGGACTATACGCCACCGCAATTTTTTTTTTTTTTTGAAGACCATAATTAAGTTCACATACCCACAATGCTCCAAACATTAAAATTTAAAATATATGTAGCAAAAACAAAAAACCTGCCAACATAAAATCATATTTGAAATTCTCTCACGCATAAATTTTCATGCCGTTTGAACTGAAAACATTCAAAACATATTTGCCACATATCATAATCATATCAAAACTGTAATGCCTAGAGCCAAAAACAAATCAAGACGTTTTTTCTTTCTTTCTTAAGGAACATCTTATGATTTCTTTGTTTCTAACATCATAATAATATGTTTGTTCATACTTTTGTTTTAAAAGTTTTGTTTTTTTTGTATTTGTCTGCCAAACTTTATTTAGTTAAAATGTTGCATTTATATAAAAATATAATTGGTTATTAGAATTTAAAGAAATATTTCTTAAATGACCCACGCATTCGTTTGGTTAATTGTGGGGGAGTTGAACATTTCATTAGTGCAAATAACTGTTTTAATAATCTTTTATAACTATTGGATTTGGGAATAACGGTATCAGATTATTTTTTTTTGAAATTTGGAATGCTTTTAAAATTGAATTGAAGAATATAAATACTTTTTAAGTGTTTAATTTATTTGTCTGGCCCAAAGAAGTGTAGTCTGCAGTAAACGAATTTGCAGTTAATTGAATGATTTCTTTTATAGATTGAATAATCTTTTCTAAAGGAATGAACCTTTTAAAGTTTAAGAGAAAGTATTAAAAATTAAAAAAAAATTTATCTGTCTGTGAGTTTTGCTCGATTTCACTTCTTATGCAACCCAGACCACACACTAAGTAGTCTTATCTCTGTACATTGTGAGGACCTTAAATGAGCTATACAGTTTTAAAACTAGTCACCCTAATATACTTATCATTCACTATATAATGTTCTCCCAAAATAATATGATAGCTGTCATAATATGAAACTATATATTATATTTAAAGTCCAAACAATTATTTATGGTCTTAGAAATCAAGTAGATAATCTTGGCCTCTATATAATCTCTTAAGAATTTTAATGGTTGACTTGCTAAATATCAACTTAGTAATTCTTACCTATCTCCGTTTTGCAAATGGTACCACATTAAATAGTTTCGGTCTTATTTATTGTCAGTTATTTTTATCAGCATTATTTAAAAGAAATCGCGAGGGACTGTCTTCAACGCGATCTAATTGACTTTGCTCTGATAGTCGAGTAATCTTAATACACTTGGAAATGTAATTGTGAATGAACTGGCTAAAATTGGCTCGAGCTGCGATCGAAAGGACATGAATGTAAGTCTCTATCTATCTAACTAACTAACTAACTAACTAACTAACTAACTAACTAACTAACTAACTAACTAACTAACTAACTAACTAACTAACTAACTAACTACTAACTACTAACTAACTAACTAACTAACTAACTAACTAACTAACTAACTAACTAACTAACTAACTAACTAACTAACTAACTAACTAACTAACTAACTAACACACAAGAACGAACGAACGAACGAACGAACGAACGAACGAACTAACAACGAACGAACGAACGAACGAAACGAACGAACGAACGAAACGAACGAACGACGAACGAACGAACGAACGAAGAACGAACGAACGAACGAACGAACGAACGAACAAACGAACGAACGAACAACGAACGAACGAACAAAGAACGAACGAACGAACGAACGAACAAGAACGACGAACGAAAGAAAACGAACGAACGAACGAACGAACGAAGAACGAACGAACGAACGAAAGAAACGAACGAACGAACGAAACGAACGAACGAACGAACGAACGAACGAACGAACGAACGAACGAACGAACGAAACGAACGAAGAACGAACGAAACGAACGAACGAACGAACGAACGAACGAACGAAAACGAAAACGAACGAACGAACGAACGAAACGAACGAACGAACGAACGAAAACGAACGAACGAACGAACGAACGAACGAACGAACGAACGAACGAACGAACGAACGAACGAACGAACGAACGAACGAACGAACGAACGAACGAACGAACGAACGAACGAACAAAGAACGAACGAACGAACGAACGAACGAACGAACGAACGAACGAACGAAGAACGAACGAACGAACGAAAAACGAACGAACGAACGAAAACGAACGAACGAACGAACGAACGAACGAACGAACGAAACGAACGAACGAACGAACGAACGAACGAAACGAACGAACGAACGAACAACGAACGAACGAACGAACGAACGAACTAACGAACGAACGAACGAACGAACGAACGAACAACGAACGAACGAACGAAACGAACGAACGAACGAACGAACGAACGAAACGAACGAACGAACGAACGAACGAACGAAACGAACGAACGAACGAACAAAAAAAAAAAAAAAAACGAAAAAAAAACGAACGAACGAAAACGAACGAACGAACGAACGAACGAACGAACAACAAGAAAACGAACGAACTAACGAACACTAAGAACGAACGAACAACGAACAACGAACGAACGAAGAACGAACTAAGAACGAACGAACGAATAACGAACGAACTAACGAACTAACTAACTAAAAACGAAACGAACGAACGACTACTAACTAACTAACTACGAACTAACTAAAACGAACGAACACACTAACAACTAACTAACTAACTAAACTAACTAACGAACGAACTAACTAACGAAACGAACTAACGAACTACGAAAAGAACGAACTAACTAACTAACTAAAACTAACTAAAACTAACTAACTAACGAACTAACGAACTAACTAACAACTAACTAACTAACAACTAACTAAAACTAACTAACTAACTAACTAACTAACTAACTAACTAACTAACAACTAACTAACTAACTAACTAACTAACTAACTAACAACTAACAACTAACGAACTAACTAACTAACTACCTAACTAACTAACTAACTAACTAACTTACAAACTAACTACCTAACTACATATATGTGAAATTACTCTCATTATTCAGACCCACTTTTTTATCTTGTCCCCTCTTCCTTTTAAGATCACTTACACTTACACAACACTTTTAAAGAAGATCGATAATTAAAACAGGAAGTTTATGACGCTGAAAAGTAGGGATCATTTCCTATCATTGCCTGATTTAATAATCATGTTTTTGACACGTTCTGGAGATTTTCAATACGATCACACAGAATCAGATAATTTTGAATTAGATACTAGTTATATATCTGTCGGGAGTTGTTGGTCAAAGAGTGTGGAGATATGTATATTCAAAGCAACAATCTTGTTAAATTATTATCAAATTTTAACTAAGGGTACGTCTTGTGCGGACCTTTTAACGTACATAAAGAGTGGTCCCATGACAAAATTTTCTGAAACCGCATTGTTTGGCAAATAATGAACAACTTTTTAAGTTTTATAATTTCAATCTTTCAGTGTAAATACTAAATATTAAATTATTTTCATTGAATACAAAATCCAATTAATATCCCTTTAAATTCATTAATAAAAAGTACATATTTCGAAAAAAAATTCATATACACAAAATATTTTTTTAATTTCATATATAAACATCTGCCACTAGGAAATTGTCTGTAAACTATACACAAAAAAATTTAATAATTAATTAAATTTACAAGTGTCTTTAAGACAACAGCAATAACAACATGTATACCAAATACTAGAGAAAAACCAACTTAAAAAAAAAAAAAAACGAAATAAAACTTTTGCCAAATAATAAATTTTCATTTTTAATCGTACAAGGAAAAACATAAACGCCAGAATAATACAAGACAAATGAAATAAAACAAAAACGTCTTGAAAACCATTAAAAATGTTCTTAGGAGGAAAATACACATCATTATCACAATAAGAAACATACTGGGCCACATAGAAACATTTGGGTACAGATGTCGCCACCATATTGTGGCATAGTCCAAAACTAATTGTGTGTGTGCCAGAGTTGTGGTAACAACAAAACAAGAATGCAATTTTCCTAAAAGGAGAGTAAATGAACTTTTGATTTGATTTATAAAAGAATAAAAATTTTAAATATAAATTTGGCACATAGAAAATAGTTTTAATAAAAATACAAAATGTGCAAAAACAAAGAACAGGAGGCAAATACTCAAATGTGGTCGGTCTGGTGAGGCTGTTTGAAAATTAAATTAAAAAGAAAAAATTGTATTTTGGTAATTTTATGAGAACGGAAAAACAGACAGATGGACGGACGGACGGACGGACAGCTAGACGCAGTAAAATATAGACACAATAAGAGGCTGTTTAATTTGAAAATGAAATGCAAAATGCAACCAAACAAACTCAAGAACATAACAAACGATTTAAACACACGTTGTGTGTGACAGGCAATGTGTGACCACCACTTGCCTGCCCATAAGTCCCATTATAATATCATATCTAAGATCTACAGAGCCAACAATTGCAGCAACAACAACAATAATAATAATAATAAGGAGGACAACATCTACATACGAATGAAGACGACATCGAAGTCTTCTTCGTCGTCGTCGTCGTCATTGTCGACATCAACAAAAGAAGCGTGTGCAGCATTTTATTCTTATTTTTAGTTTTGTGCAGTTTTGGGCGCCAAATGCAAAAATAGTGTCCATTGCCACCTTGTAGCCCCACCGTTGTCTGGCTGGGCCTCTAAACTGAGGGAGGCGCCACACACAAATGTGTGATGTCGTACGTTTGAAAAATGTGATCAATGCGTTTCTATGTAAAATGCAAATAACAAAAAACAAACATCACAAAAAAAAAATAACAAAAAAATTAGAATAAAGAAGAATGAAAATGTGTTTACTTTGTCTCGTTTACGTTGTTATTTTGTTTTTATTTTATTCGAGTATTTGCTTGAATTGTTTCTTTGGTGTTGTTGTTTCTCATTTTGTATTTGTTAGTTTTTGGCACGCAAGTCCATCACCCAATGCGACAAGGCTTTATGGTGCAAATGTAAAATCGAAAAAATGTTTATGTGAATTTGTCTGAAAACAGTTTCTAAAGGTATGGAAACAATTTATATTAGGAGATACCAGGTCTAAATTTCAGAACAGTCTACATTTTGGACTACAGAATAGTCTATATAGACTGTTGTATAGAATAGTGTGAACTTCTGGACTTTAGTCTAGACTATAGAATAGTCTATAGCAACGGTTCCCAAATGGGGGTCCGTGGACCCCTAGTGGTCCGTAGTAAAATCCTAGGGGGTCCGCGAAGACAAACGAAAAAGAGCCATTAATAAACAATATTCTGCTTTTATGCAATAATCCCAGATTTTTTGGTAACTTTTTGAATTTTATTTTTTCGGTTGTTTATCAGGAAGAAGCTAGGCCCTACAAATTTATTGTATCACTTTTATAGAGTAAGATATTGCCTGATATGTAATTTTTATTTCCTGTATATGTAGTGAAACAATGTTTTTTTATTTCAGACGGATAATGATCTGTCTTACAATTAAATAAGGGATACTGGTATTCCGGAGTATGAAGTTAGGCCACATTTCATAATTCAAAGACAAGCTTATACCAGATTTAAGTTTGTCAAATTGTAAGCAAAAGTGTTCTTATTCCCCTCCGACGTAATACAAAGATTTTAACTTGATTTTATCGACCAATATTATTAAATTAACATCAGAAAATCCATAGCGTTTTGCGTGAATATGTAGGCAACTGTCTTATATTATTTTCCCGTAAACTTAGCTCACTTTACCCCTCTGCAATCGCAATAAATTTTTGAAACGTAACTCCTTAAGCACATGTCGACAATATTTGATAAAGAAACCTTTTTGCTACCTTGAAGAAAAATGAACATGAAAGATCTCACGATCATAAAATTAAACATCATGTTAACATTTCAACAAAGAAGTCTTTCTATCTTCAAAACCATGCAATTAAAAACCTATCGGGAATATTTTATAGATATGACATCTCTACATTTATTTGACCTAGGGATTTATGCACTAGGTCAATTTTCGGACGAATAATTATTTAGAACAATAAGATATCAAAATATGTATGGAGGCCCACGAAATTAAATAAGTTCCTCAAGGGGTCCGCGAAGTAAAAACCGGTGGGAACCGCTGGTCTATAGGTTGGCCAATAGAATCGTCTATTGCATGGACTATAGTCTGGACTATAGAATAGTCTAAAGTTTGGACTATAGAATAGTCTATAGTCTGGAATATAGAATAGTCCATAGTCTGGAATATAGAATAGTCCATAGTCTGGACTATAGAATAGTCTATAGTCTGGACTATAGAATAGTCTATAGTCTGGACTATAGAATAGTCTATAGTCTGGACTATAGAATAGTCTAAAGTCTGGACTATAGAATAGTCTATAGTCTGGACTATAGAATAGTCTATGGTCTGCACTATAGAACAGTCTATAGTGTGGACTATAGAATAGTCTATGGTCTGCACTATAGAACAGTCTATAGTCTGGACTATAGAATAGTCTAAAGTCTGGACTATAGAATAGTCTATATTCTGGAATATAGAATAGTCCATAGTCTGGATTATAGAATAGTCTATAGTCTGGGCTATAGAATAGTCTATAGTCTGGGCTATAGAATAGTCTATAGTCTGGACTATAGAATAGTCTATAGTCTGGACTATAGAATAGTCTATAGTCTGGACTATAGAATAGTCTATAGTCTGGACTATAGAATAGTCTATAGTCTGGACTATAGAATAGTCTATAGTCTGGACAGTAGAATAGTCTAAAGTCTGGACTATAGAATAGTCTAAAGTCTGGATTATAGGACTGTAGAATAGTCTACAGTCTGGATTATAGGACTATAGAATAGTCTAAAGTCTGGACTATAGAACAGTCTATAGTCTGGACTATAGAATATAGTCTGGACTATAGAATAGTCTATAGTCTGGACTATAGAATAGTCTATAGTCTGGACTATATAATAGTCTATATTCTGGACTATAGAATAGTCTATAGTCTGGACTATAGAATAGTCTATAGTCTGGACAGTGGAATAGTCTAAAGTCTGGACTATAGAATAGTCTAAAGTCTGGATTATAGGACTGTAGAATAGTCTACAGTCTGGATTATAGGACTATAGAATAGTCTAAAGTCTGGACTATAGAACAGTCTATAGTCTGGACTATACAATAGTCTATAGTCTGGACTATAGAATAGTCTATAGTCTGGACTACAGAATAGTCTATAGTCTGGACTATATAATAGTCTATAGTCTGGAATATATAATAGTCTATATTCTGGACTATAGAATAGTCTATAGTCTGGATTATAGAATAGTCTATAGTCTGGATTATAGAATAGTCTATAGTCTGGACTATAGAATAGTCTATAGTCTGGACTATAGAATAGTCTATAGTCTGGACTATAGAATAGTCTATAGTCTGGACTATAGAATAGTCTATAGTCTGGACTATAGAATAGTCTATAGTCTGAACTATAGAATAGTCTATAGTCTGGACTATAGAATAGTCTATAGTCTGGACTATAGAATAGTCTATAGTCTGGACTATAGAATATTCTATAGTCTGGACTATAGAATAGTCTATAGTCTGGACTATAGAATAGTCTATAGTCTGGACTAGAGAATAGTCTATAGTCTGGACTATAGGATAGTCTATAGTCTGGACTATAGAATAGTCTATAGTCTGGACTATAGAATAGTCTATGGTCTGGACTATAGAATAGTCTATGGTCTGGACTATAGAATAGTCTATAGTCTGGACTATAGAATAGTCTATAGTCTGGACTATAGAATAGTCTATAGTCTGGACTATAGAATAGTCTATAGTCTGGACAGTAGAATAGTCTAAAGTCTGGACTATAGAATAGTCTAAAGTCTGGACTAGAGAATAGTCTAAAGTCTGGACTAGAGAATAGTCTAAAGTCTGGACTATAGAATAGTCTATAGTCTGGACTATGGAATAGTCTATAGTATGGACTATAGAATAGTCTATAGTCTGGACTATAGAATAGTCTATAGTCTGGACTAGAGAATAGTCTATAGTCTGCACTATAGAATAGTCTATAGTCTGGAATATAGAATAGTCTATAGTCTGGACTATAGAATAGTCTATAGTCTGGTCTATAAAATAGTATATTATCTGGACTATAGAATAGTCTATAGTCTGGACTATTGATTAGTCTATAGCCTGGATATTAGAAAAGTCTATAGTCTGGTCTTTAGAATAGTCTATAGTCTGGATAGTCTGGACTGTAGAATATTATAAAGTCTGGACTATAGAATAGTCTATATTGTAGACTATAGAATAGTCTAAATTATGAACTATAGAATAGACTATATTATAGACTATATTATAGACTATAGAATAGACTATAGCATGGACTTTGGAATAGTCTATAATCTGGGCTATAAAACAATTATGTTACTTAAAATATTTGAACACATCCTTTAATGTTCTGATTTATATTGCTTTAGTTTCTTTCCTATATTGTTCTTTTATATCATTTATTGCAATAGAGATTTTTTTGCAGGTCTATTGGTAGACTACCAGCTGTGTGCATAAATTTCACTTTTTATTTTGAGAACTCTTTCGTTTTTTCAATTTAATAGTCTAGTACACATATTTTGCATTTGTAAACTTAAAACAAAAAAGTAAATTCCTAAAAGTTAAAAAAAACAAACAAATATTTAACTTAAATTTTAATTGTTAAATGTTTGTTGACTTAAAAGCTAAATAAAATAAATGTATAAATAAATAATGTTTCGAAAACACACAACATTTTTATTATACATCAGTCTTTTGAAGAAAAAACAATTTTTGATGCAATCAACATTCTTCAAATTTTAAGCAAAAACGGTTAGCAAATATTATATTTTAAAATCATACCAAGAACACAAAACTAATTTATATTCAGATGGCCTGCAAATATACCGCTTAAAATGCTACAATATTAATAAGATTTATTTTCAACATTAACCAAGAAATGAATAAAAAATCAACAGGAAAACAAAAACAACAAAATTAAAACAAATTTAAAAAAAAGTTTAAAAGTCATATTGGTAAAAAAGCCATAAAATGTAAGAATTTCTTAAATATAAATTAAAGCTAAAAAAACAAAGTTATACAACGCGCTTTGTATGCGAACCATCTCAGTACAATTTGGCCTATTTGAAAACGTTAACCATATAGAAAATCAAAATTTTCCATTATTATTTCAATTAAAATTATTTTCGTATCCAAATTTCTTAGAAAGTAAGTTAATGACCGTTTTAGAGTCATTAGGAAAGTTTTAAATTTCAAATATTTATATTTTTATGATTACAGTAATCTATTTATACTTTATACCCCTACTCAAATTATAACCCGCATTATAGAATAATCTGGACTATAGAATTGTCTATAATCTGAGATATAGAATTATCCATAATCTGAACTATAGAATTATCTATACTCTAGACTATAGAATAGTCTATACTCTAGACTATAGAATAGTCTATAGTCTGGACTATCGAATAGTCCAGACTATAGACTATTCTATAGTTCAGACTACAGATTATTCTATAGTCCAGACCATAGACTATTCTATAGTCCAGACTATAGCTATTCTGTAGTCCCAGACTAGAGACTATTCTATAGTCCCAGACTATGGCTATTCTATATAGTCAAGACTATAGACTTTCTTCTATAGTCCAAGAGTATAGACTATTCTATAGTCCAGAGTATATACTCTCTATAGTCCAGTCTGTAGTTTATTGTATTTACCAGACTATAGACTATTCTATTGTCCAAACTATAGACTATTCTATAAGTCCAGACTATAGACTTATTCTATAGTACCAGACTATAGACTATTCTAGTCCAAGACTATAGACTATCATATTCCCAGACTATAGACTATATCTATAGTCCAGACAATAGACTATTCTAATATCCAGACGATAGACTAATTCTATAGTCCAGACTATAGACTATTCTATAGTCCACAACTATAGACTATTCTATAGTCCAGACGATAGACTATTCTATAGTCCAGACTATAGACTATTCTATAGTCCAGACTATAACGATTCTATAGTCCAGACTATAGACTATTCATAGTCCCGAACTATAGACTATTCTATAGTCACAGACTATAGACTATGCTATAATCCAGACTATAGACTATTCTATAGTCCATAACTATAGACTATCTATATCCAGACATAGAATATTCTATATCCAGACTATAGACTATTCTATAGTCCATAGTCCAGACTATAGACTATTCTATAGTCCAGACTATAGACTATTCTATAGTCCAGACTATAGACTATCTATAGTCCAGACTATAGACTATTCTATAGTCCAGACTATAGACTATTCTATCTAGTCCAGACTATAGACTATTCTATAGTCCAGACTATAGACTATTCTATAGTCCAGACTATAGACTATTCTATAGTCCA